>NC_037668.1:141084944-141085485 GCF_003255815.1 Theropithecus gelada
CCCCCCTCCCCCCTCCCCCCTCTCCATGATAGGCCCCCATGTGTGATGTTCCCCTTCCCAAGTCCAAGTGATCTCATTGTTCAATTCCCACCTATGAGTGAGAACATGCGGTATTTGGTTTTCTGTTCTTGTGATAGTTTGCTGAGAATGATGGTTTCCAGCTGCATCCATGTCCCTACAAAGGACACAAACTCATCCTTTTTTATGGTTGCATAGTATTCCATGGTGTATATGTGCCACATTTTCTTAATCCAGTCTGTCACTGATGGACATTTGGGTTGATTCCAAGTCTTTGCTATTGTGAATAGTGCCGCAATAAACATACGTGTGCATGTGTCTTTATAGCAGCATGATTTATAATCCTTTGGGTATATACCCAGTAATGGAATGGCTGGGTCATATGGTATTTCTAGTTCTAGATCCTTGAGGAATCGCCATACTGTTTTCCATAATGGTTGAACTAGTTTACAATCCCACCAACAGTGTAAAAGTGTTCCTATTTCTCCACATCCTCTCCAGCACCTGTTGTTTCCTGACTTTT
>NC_037668.1:141090475-141321043 GCF_003255815.1 Theropithecus gelada
CATTTTCACGATATTGATTCTTCCTATCCATGAGCATGGTATGTTCTTCCATTTGTTTGTGTCCTCTTTTATTTCACTGAGCAGTGGTTTGTAGTTCTCCTTGAAGAGGTCCTTTACATCCCTTGTAAGTTGGATTCCTAGGTATTTTATTCTCTTTGAAGCAATTGTGAATGGAAGTTCATTCATGATTTGGCTCTCTGTTTGTCTGTTACTGGTGTATAAGAATGCTTGTGATTTTTGCACATTAATTTTGTATCCTGAGACTTTGCTGAAGTTGCTTATCAGCTTAAGGAGATTTTGGGCTGAGACAATGGGATTTTCTAAATATACAATCATGTCATCTGCAAACAAGGACAATTTGACTTCTTCTTTTCCTAACTGAATACCCTTGATTTCTTTCTCTTGCCTGATTGCCCTAGCCAGAACTTCCAACACTATGTTGAATAGGAGTGGTGAGAGAGGGCATCCCTGTCTTGTGCCAGTTTTCAAAGGGAATTTTTCCAGTTTTTGCCCATTCAGTATGATATTGGCTGTGGGTTTGTCATAAATAGCTCTTATTATTTTGAGGTACGTTCCATCAATACCGAATTTATTGAGCGTTTTTAGCATGAATTCCCTTCCTTTTTCTACCTCTTAGGCACTGCCTTCAATATGTCCGAGAGTGCCCTCTCTGCTCATTGAGCTCTGCTCTCTTGACTTTTACTCCTCTAAGCTCGACCAGAATCTCAGCTTTTAAAAGCTGTGAGGTGCTTAATTATTCCATTTTTCTCAGTTCATGTAAAGGATGCCTAAAACAGTTATAAAGATCTGTCTGTGCACATATATGTATGCACACACACACACATATACACATACACACACACCATATGCACACATATATACACACACATACATACACACACACATACACACACACACACATATACACATACACACACACGGAATGAAGAAGCTTTCACATCAGGACAAAAAAAAGTCCTGGCTATGCCATCTGAATGAGCATCAGATGTCAACATGACCCTACCACAGCAACAGCCACTCTTTATGTGTCCCACAAAAGCAGTTTATAAATAGCGGCTATTAATAATCTATGTTGATTGCTTCCTGGTATCAGACCTTGTGCAAGCACTTGCCTTGCACTCTTTTTTAATTCTCACACTCTGCAACGTGGGTATTATCATCCCTATTTTACCAATGAGAAAACGATAACTCAGACAGATCAGGCACCAATGTCATACAATAAATAGCAGAGTCAGCTAGCAGTCATGCCCAAATCTATCTGCCTCTAAAGCCTGAGTTCTAAACCTCCCTCCCTGTACCCCAGAGGTGGAGGCCTAGGGATGCTGGCTTCCTGGAGAGAGGTAAAAGGAACCAGACAGCTTAAGCCTCTGAGAATAAAAATGGGCTGTTTTACAGTATAGTATCTGAAACCTATAAAACCACAAGTCCTCCAGTTGGCATCATTCTCCAACTTTTGTGTCTTGGTGTTTAGGGAAGGAGCAGTTGCCAAGAGAGCTGGGCCTGATCAGTCTGTGGTCTCTCTTTATCATGTAAATGGGCCTCCAAGAAACTCATCTCTTCAGTGAGACCAAGCTCTTCTCAGCTGCCAGTTGTAAGACCCAGAGGTACATAGAGAAGTTGAATAACTTTGCCAAAGACACACAGCTAGTAAACAGTGGGGTTAGGATTCAAACCCAGGGAGTCCCACTGAAGAGCTGGTTCTCAAACTTTGCACTTCACAAAGGAGCCAATGCAGAATATAAATGACTTCCCAGTACTGAAAGAATGGTGGCTGGAATAGAGGAGAAATTTTACAGAGGACCTAACCATTCAACCACAGCTAGAAGAACAGGTAGAATTTAGATATGTGAAGCAGTGCAGGGTGTCAATGTGCATGTTGTTTTCATTGATCACTGAACAGATCTGCTTAGCAAGAGTGAATAATAAGTGAAACTGGAAATATAATTAGAAAGGTAGATCAGGTAGCCTTGAATGCTAACCTGGATTAAATAAAAACAAGTTCAAGAGAAGCTTAGATCTACCTTTTCCAACTGCCTCCCACATCATGCTTCTATATATGTTACTTTAGGGGTGGGAGCTGTTTCTGAGGCAAGAACCCTGTAAGTCTTACAGGAAAAAGTAATGTATAAATGAAGCCCCAGAAGTCCCACCAAGCTCTGGACACAGAGGTCAGAAATGTAACCAGGACCTATCTCTTGGGCAGGGGGTGGGGTGGGGAAGAAGGACCAAAGGCATTAGCTATGATTTGAATGTGTGTCACCAAAAAGCACATATTAGGAACTTAATCCCAAATGCAATAGTGTTGGAAGATGAGACCTAAGGGGGGGTGTTTAGGTCACAAGGGCTCCACCTTCATGAATAGATTAATGCCGATTATAAAAAGGGCTTGAGGCTGCAAGTTTGGTCACTTGCCTTCTCTTGAGCGTCCACCTTCTGCCATGTGATAACACAGCAAGAAGGCCCTCACCACATGCTGGTGCTATGCTCTGGGACTTCCTAGCCCCCAGAACTATGAGATAATAAATTTCTGTTCTTTATAAATTACCCAGTCTCAAGTATTCTGATATAGCAGCACAAACAAACTAAGATAACATGGAAAAAGGAGACTCTTTGGCACACATACACATCCATGCTCAGGTTAAGATGGAGAGCAGTTACACAAAAAAGGGAGGAAGTTATAGAGATAAAACAACCCAAAGGAACCAATAAGCCAAAAATCTCTCATACGGTCATGTAGTGGAATTTGGGCTTTGATCATTCATTCACTTATTCAACAAACATTTATTCATGGTCTACTTTATGCAAAGTACAGCACTGGCATTTAAAAGTGGATATCAGCCAGGTCCAATGGCTGACACCTGTAATCCCAGCACTTTGGGACACCAAGGTGGGTGGATCATGAGGTCAGGAGTTTGAGACCAGCCTGGCCAACATAGTGAAACCCTGTATCTATTAAAATTACAAAAATTAGCCAGGCCTGGTGGCTAATGCCTGTAATCCCAGCTACTTGGGAGGCTGAGGCAGGAGAATCACTTGAACTCAGAGGCAGAGGTTTCAGTGAGCCAAGGTTGTGCCACTGCACTCCAGCCTGGGTGACAGAGTGAGACTCCATCTCAAAAAAAAAAAAAAAAGTGGATATCCTCATGAACTGGTAACTCTCAAACCTCCAAGCAAAACAGTAAGATTCCACTGGTAAGCCTCCTCTTTAGAGGAGATGGAGAACCCCCTGCATGCCCTGGGCTCCACTTTTCCTTTCTCAATCCCATGCTGCAAGTGAGCTACTGAGTGACCCAAAGAGCACTCAAAGAAGTGCTCTCACTAAGTCAAAGAAGTCCTTTCCCTGGGGCTGGGGAGTTGTGTGTATATTTTGGATTAGAAATCTTTTCTTCTCATCAAAAGTTGAGTGTGGACAGAAATATCACATTAAGCTGTAGAGCAGCCATCAGAGATAAAGGTGTCCCAATGTCAACAATTCATGCAAAAAGCAGCCCCAGCCAAAACCCCTAGGAGTCAGCTTTGAAAAGAGGCTGCAGGCTGCAGCTCACCCAGAACAAAATCAATTTTGCCTGCACATAGAAAAGTGCATGACTTACCTTCATTTAGCCCCACATTCCCTCTCATCTGAGAAGACTAAACCATTATTTTGATTCAGAATGTAGACTTATTATAAAAATGATGCTGTGTGTTTCTATAATGTGTTAAATCTTCAAAGTGCCTCACATTCATGGTAAGGACAGGAAGTGAGCATGGAGACATTGGGAATTCAACAGTCTTTTGTGGCAGGGTCTGGGAATAGCAACGTGGTGCATTTCTGTGCCTGTGAATCACTCAGCTGCCTTACTATCCAGGCAGAGGTCAGGCAAAAGCAGATCCAAACTTAGAAAGTCTCAACTCATGCATTACAGGTTTTCTTAACAGCAATAACGGTGCTCACTTAGCCACTTTGATCTCCAGAGCTCAGACTCCTCAATCCATTCTCACAGGGATCTGGGAAGTGGATAGATGTCATGATTCTCAGTAAAATGGCTCCCAGAAAAAGGGGGGGGGGGCAGGAAGAAGGTAGTGGCTTGGACCACGGCTTAATGCTAATCACCTCCAGACTTAAGAACAGAAACTTTGAAGGCCAGCCTTTACTCCCACAGCAGGTCCAAAGCCTAAGAAGCTGGCCCTTATTATCCAAAGTCTTTTTTTAACTCCTAGAATCAGCACCATCAAGTCGGAGCTAAGAAATAAGTAAGTGTTGCCTAGTGCTGCCAGCAAAATGAAAAAAGTGCAAAAATCCAGCTAATTACTCAGGACATGTTGGCAGACATCTCTGCTTGTCAGATTCCTGGTTGTCTGAATGGTTATTTACATCTGAATTAATTTACACTGTGGGAATTTAAATGCTTTTTTTGTTTTGTTTTGTTTTGCTTTGTTTTTTAAGTAGTGGCAAAGATCCTACCAGAAACTATGCTGTTTCCAAAAACGTCCTCTTCCTCCTTGACTTATTCGTGGGCATAGGACACTCTGCCATCGGCCATGACTCTTGTGCTTGGGAAGATCCTAAATGGGAATTCTTACCCAGACATCATCATTGGAGCCCCTGCCATCCTCCTTGCTCCATGACCTGAGCCCACTCCATCGACCTCACACTCCTGTTGTATGCATGTCTGAGGCAAAGGCCCTAAGAAAATCCAGACAGCCTTTAAAGTATAAAAGAAAGATATTGAGAGAAAATTTTAAAAATTATTTATACACTCTGAATTTTTTCATTCATTCAACAAATATTCAGTGAGATGACACTGTGTGTTAGGATTGTCCTATTAGGTCTTGGAGGCACAGATATCCAAATATGTGTTGAAAGATAGTTGATGTCATCTCTACCCACAAGAGGCTAACAGTTCAAGGGAGGGAACAACTATGGGGATGGGGTGGAAACACAACAGAATATAGCAAATATCTAGGAATGGGGTGAGATGGGAGTTGACATTTAGATACTGTAACTAAAATGGCAAAAACTAGAAATGCATTTCCATGACTGGTCTCATCTTGCAATGAATTCTTCGTTAGTTTTTAGGTGTTTTTTTCTTTTTTTTTTTTTTTTATTGAGACGGGTCTCGTGCTGTCACCCAGGCTGAAATGCAATGGTGCGATCACAGCTCACTATGGCCTTGACCTCCTGGCTCAAGCAATCCTCCCGCCTTGACCTCCTGAGTAGCTGGGACTACAGGCTCACACCACCATGCCCGGCTATTTTTTTAAAACTTTTTTTGTAGAGATGTAGTGTAATCCACTATGCCTGGCCTGTGATCAATCCTTAATGACAACACACACATACACACACCACACAGATCTTAAATTTTTCAATAAAAAGTAGCCCAGGCTCTTCTAGGTTAGAAATACCTCTTTCAGGTAAACATGCACTCATTTTCCAAGGTCAAATTCTCTATCTGATGTGCTTTCCCTTCCCAAAGAAACTCTGGCCAGATACCTGCTTCCTTCCCAAGAGGGTACCTGGGTGCAGGTGGCAACTTTCTACCTTGATGGCATCAAACATGAATTCTGTGATTCACACACTGTCCCCTGGCTTCTACTGGGTTGCTTCTGGTCTCATCTGGATACTGATATCCTACTGCAGGGTCCAGCTGATCTGTCTTGGTGTCTTGATGTTCTGGGATGCTGTGTTGACCCCAAAAGCTGTAGTTCTGAAGTCCTGGATCTCTGGTTCCCCTCCTGAACCCTGACTCTTCACTATTGCCTGCTCCTTCAGCATACCTGCATTCTCACTCAGGCCTGTGTAAATTCTGAATCCCAAAGGCAGAGCGCATGGGTACGGGCAACCAGGAACATGACCCAAAGTTCCAGCACTGCCCTGCTGCTTCCACATGATTTTCACTTGCTAGGGCTGTTGCAACAAACTACCACTAACTGAGTGGCTCCAAACAACAGAACTTTATTCTCCCTCCCATTGTTCTGGAGGATGGAAATCTAAAACCAAGGTGTAGCAGGGCCATGCTCCCCTCCAAGTCTTTAGAAGAGAATCTTTCCTCACCTCTTCCAATGTCTAGTAGCTCTCCAGTTTCCTTAGCCTGTGGCAGCATCACTCCAATCTCTGCCTCCATCTGCCCATGGCCTTCTTTTCTGAGTCTCTGGGTGTCCTCTCCTCTTCTTATAAGGACACCAGTCATTGGATTTAGGGCCTACCCTGAATCCAGGATGATTTTATCTCAAGATTCTTAACTAATTACATCTGCAAAGACCCTATTTCCAAATAAGGTTACATTCTGAGGTTCCGGATGAACACAAAGTTGGGGGACACTGTTCAACCTACTATACACATCATGCTGAGACAATGGTCCTGCCAAATCCAGACTTTCTCTAAGGCTCAAAGTCTCCCAGGGAAGCAAACTACTGGCCTGATATGGTTTGGCTGTGTCCCCACCCAAATCTCATCTTGAATTTCCACATGTTGTGGGAAGGTCCCAGCAGGAGGTAAAGGAATCATGGGGGCAGGTCTTTCCCATGCTGTTCTCACTATAGTGAATAAGTCTGATTGATCTGATGGTTTTAAAAAGGGAGGTTTCTCTTGACAAGCTTTGTTCTCTTATCTGCCACCGTGTGTGACACGCCTTTCACCTTCTACCATGACTGTGAGGCCTCCCCAGCCACATGGAACCGTAAGTCTATTAAAACTCTTTATTTTGTAAATTGCCCAGTCTGGGGTATCTCTTTATCAGCAGCATGAAAATGGGCTAATACATGGCCCTAAAGTTCCCAAAGTCCCCAGATCATCTGGTTGTTACCAGGTCCCTTTTCAAGGTTCAGATCTCATGGGAAGAACCAGATCATTGACATGAAAACTTCCCTCTCTGTCCCATTTGTCTCTGCAGTACTAGGGGAAGGAAGTCTTTCCTTTTTCCTCCATGATGTCCTGAGTTCTCTCTTCACTCATGGCTGTTGCCATGTGGGGGGAAATGTGTGTCTCTAGAAAGTCCTTTTCTCTTTCTACAAAGTCTGGCTTTCAAGATTAATGCTGGTTATGGATTTTTAAAAATCTAATCTAGTTTGGAGTTTAAAGCTAAACCATGACCCCTGTGCTATCTACATCCTCCTTTGAGCCACAGATTCATGTGTATGTGCAGGAACTGGAGACTTTTAAGAATGAATGGGCTGGGTGGCTCATTTAGGTTTGTAATCTCAGCACTTTGAAAGGCCAAAGTGGGAGGATCACTAGAGCCCAGGAGTTCAAAACCAGCCTGGGTAACATAGTGAGACCCCCATCTCTACCAAAAAAAAAATGTTTTAAAATTATCTAGGTGTGGTGATGTGCCTGTCGTCCTAGCTACTTGGGAGGTTGAGGCAGGAGGACCGCTTGAGCCCAGGAGTTCAAGACTGCAGTGACCCATGATTGCACCACTGCAATCCAGCCTGGGCAATAGAGCAGAGCTCTGTCTCAAAAATAAAAAAAAAATAAGAAGAAGAATTAAAAAACTGTGCTTTGGTTTAATATCACCAGTATATTACTGGGCACATGTAGGATATACCTCTGGAAGCACACATGTGGTCCCTTGAAGAGACTATGTCCTATGCATCTTTAGCCACAACATCAGCACAGTGCCTGGTGGCAGATGCTCATTAAGTGTGTTGAGTGACTGGGGAGTCTGGAGGGCTTTGTGGTAGAGGAGACGTTAAGACAGGCCTCGAAAAATAAGTGAGTAGGATTTTGATCTAGGGAAACAGGCAAGGCAGGCATTATGAACAAAGGGCAAGTGCAAAGGCGTGGAGGCATGAACAAGAATGACACCTCAGGAATGGTAAGGAAAAGTAAGTTGCAGCAAACCCTGAAGGACTTGAGTGATGTGCTGCAGAGCTGGGGTTTCAATGGGAGGGAAATGGAGAGAGGTGATGCAGGCTGAAAACTGAATGCTCTTCAAGAGCATTCCTAAATATGTCCCTTGGTCCTATCCTCATAGACTTAATGCTGGCCAACCCACTATGGCATTGCTGATATTCTCATTTTCTTATCTTACACTAAGTCTGGAGAAAACACTACATAGTCAGCTAGGCCACAAACTGGAATATTCCAAAGAAACAAATTATTTCACAACCAAGAAATGCTTCATTTTTCCAAAATGGTCAATGCAAATCAAAATGCTGAATCATGCAGCCGGAAAAAAATATATCAAATGATAAATGCATTTCTGCATCAAATTCAAGTTTTGTCATCCTGATGACTGCAAGTGTGAATATTTTTACCAGTCTTAGCTCCATAACAAAAAGAATCAGCTTCCCAAAAAGGAAGGATTTACATCAGCACTTTTTCTCTGTCTTTTAATGAAATATTGTCTACTCTGGCATAAAGGGTTTGTGATAGAACTGGTTGTTTATTTTTCTAGTCCCCAAACAAAACTTAAATCCAGTTTGTTCAAAATCAAGAAGTGCCTTGCTATCTTAAATACTGCCAGGCATAATATTGTCTCTAAGTCTCTCATTATTCTAAGGATGTTCAAGGACAAATTAGACCTGGAATGTTTATGGGGACTGTACACTTCTCTATGCAATAGAAACTTGAAAATTTCTCTTTTCTAATGCCTTTGTTCTGTGTATTGTAACTTTCTTTTAAAGAGCAGAATTGAACAAAAATCAAGCTGAGATTTATAATAAGTAGCTTTTAAAACATGAATAATAATAGTGTCAGCAATAATGATGTGCAAAAATATCCTTTTTAAAAGTTGTCCGCTAAGTTCTCAAAGAACTATGCTGTCAGTGAAATTATTTCCAAAGAAAGGGCTATAAGTGAGGCTAATGCAGTGGTGAGTGAGTTGCAGAACTTAGCTATGCTAATCTGGCAGATACGACAGGAAGAGGGGTATGGACAGAACACCACATACATTGGAGCAGGGACTGGTCTAACATCAGTTCATGTCTTGCTTATTCTTGTATTACAAAGTCTTTCAAATTCAGCTCTTCTTATCAATTTCCATTGCCACCGCCTGAAATCCAAGTTCCATTACATTAAAAGTAGGCCATTGCAATCACCTCCTATTTCACAGATTTTTAGCCAGCAAATGTAACAAAATTGGCTGAAGAGCTCTTCCACATACAGACTCCATAGGCTCTGCAACAGACCTACTGAATCAGCGTCTCCAATGGTAGGGGCCCCAGCATTGTTAGTTTAAAATGTTCTGCAGGTAAGTCTGAAGTGCATCTCTGATTAGGTATCACTAAACCAAACAACTTGGTATCTAAACTCACCCTCCACCATAGCTTACCATCCTCTTGCTATCTTCCCTAAACTATCTATTTGATGATGTCCAAAATCATCAGAAATTTGTAATAATGAACAGGAGAGTTGATAGGTGCCTCTTACCCACTGACCCCCATATGCAATTCAGATTTTATCCCTCACTCTCACATAGTTTGGCCAAACTGGTCCACTCTGGTTGATATTTCCCTCATTGAGCTGGGACTCAGGACATTCCCTCACCCGGCATGGCCCCCTTCCAAACGCACATTCACAAACTGCTCCCTAATACACACTCCCAGTCCTTCGAAACTCACTTCAAGTCCTGCCTCCAGAAAGCTTTCTGTGGTCACTCACGACTCTGTCCATTGCCGTTGTTCTCTCCATCCTGTGAATTCTTACAGCATTTTGCATGTGCCTGGGGACAGTAAGTACATAACATGAAGGAGGAGGAAATATCTTAGAGCACAGACTCAAGTGGACCCAGAATAACTTCTTTAAAATGTAATGTTTTTACAAACAGACGTGAAAGTTTTATCTCCATAATCCATTTATGGAGTCCACTAATGCTCCAGGAAGATGGTCCATGTATATTCTGAAGCTTCTATAAACCCCCGGCACATGCTATGTGCCCCAGCAACACATCCGCTCAAGCAACATGGCCGAGTACCATGGAGAGAAAGGACTCAACAAAGAGATCTGAAATAATGAATACATAAGTGAATCAACAAAGTCAAATGGTTTTTCCCCTCTATTATTAAGTGCAATTTAGATACATGGCAGCTCCAAATCTCCAAACTTATAGACCTGACCATCTTAGTATTCAGAAAAACAAAGTCCTCCAGATGGCAGGTCTCAGCCTCTTTAGAAGGCATTTGGAACACCTTCTGATTCCTGAATATGCCACTTGGAGTCCCCCACCCTGATTTCAACAGGCTTCTCAAAATATTTCTTCCAGACTCATACTCCTTCTCTCCAAGAGGAATTTGGGTGAATAAAGTGTCTTCCATTTCACTACATGTACACATAAGAAGGAAATTCTGTGGTGATTGATCCAGGTGTATTGCACACAGGCTACCGCCCCAGGCACTTCAAGATCCATCACCATTATTTTAGATTAAAAATTAGCTGGTAGCTACATAGGGAGGAAAAAAAAAAAAAAAAACCATGTTCTGTTCTTTTCTATCTTTATGTCACATACTTGTCACGGACCAACCCTACAAAAGAAAAGCCGAGCCCAGCCACATCTGTCTCTGCACATAATAAGAAAATGTTTACCTCTAAAATTCTGTTCATACACCAACACACTTTAAGGCCTGGCCATTTGTGGCTACTTATGGATTATAAATAGCAGTTAAAAGAAATAAATAAACCCAGGAATAGCTGGAGGAGGCACAAAGAAAGGATGAAGGGAACCCGAGGCCCTCAGCAAGTCAAAGCCAAACAGCTGAATTGTATGTAAACATTATGAAAGAAAATGCAAAGGTTGTCAGGAAGAAGCAGCAGCTTCCCCAGCCCTCCCCACACCCTCTCTGTCCAATTTTTGTCATCATGATTCTTCCCCTATTTTGTGCATGTCCACCCCCCATCACCTGTACAGATAAATGCTTAACTTCACAACCTCACGCACACCCAGTCTGATTCCAGAGATGTGAAAAGGCATCCAGGATGTGCAGCTGCAGCTACCTCCTCTCCAGGTTTCCCAGAGTCCTCCTTATCCCACTGTAATTTAGATATGAAGAGTCTGTCTCTCAAAGTTTAGGTTTATAAGTGACTTAAATGTTATCCCCAAAGATCCTCGGCGAAGAAGATGAGCTAAATATTACCTTAACAAATCATCTTCCGAGAAAAGAAAAATGATGCCTGTCACCTTTAAAAAGCCAACCAATCAATAACAAAATAATGAGCTCATAAGAATGACAATTCTTTTTTTTCTCCCATGATGCCAACTATATGCAATAGCACTGTTTTCAAAAGAAGCACAATTTACTCCTCTTAAAGGGAGCCCATGAGGAGGTATCCACTATGCTTTGGGCTCTTCATATTGTATTCTCAAGAGCACGGAGCAATTTGTTATGTGTCTGATTATTATTTGCACCACTCAATTAGTCAATACATACAATCAGATTAATCAGGGGGTAGTAGAAACCTGTGAAAAAGAAACAGGAAAGGAAAAGGTTTTCAAAAGGGTAGAAGGAAGTAAAAGAACTGATTAGGAATCACTAAGCAATTATTTCCAGTCCTTTCCCTCCAATGATGCCTTTTTTACTTCAAGAAATGTTAGGGTTCTGGTTAAAGATGGAAGACAACACACTCAGCCTTCAATCTCTTCAAAAAAAACCATCAAAACCACAAAAAGACTTGGGTAAAGTCTAAATCCCCAGAACAAAGTGAAAAGGACAAAGACAAAAGCAACATGGTGTGAAAGGCAAATAAAATTTCAGGACCCCAAATTCACTATGCCAAAAGGAAAAATTAAGTTTGGAAGCCAAGTCACAAAAAACAAACAAACAAAACAATTGCATTTTCTTTTGTTCCTAAACTGATAGCCACAGATAGAGGCCATATGTCTCCACCAGGGGCCTCCCTCACCCTGACAATGTAAATTAACAACTTATCCTCATGGTATGGGACAAGAGAAGACTAGAGATTGTCCCCACCTACCCCAAGATGAATGCATATTTGACTGCTTTCTCTACTCCATGTTTATCTTATGTAAAGTGCAGATTCATTAAGCACAAGGTGAATATATAACTAACTGTTCTCTCTACCCCTCCTTTTTTTTTTTTTTTTTTTTTGGAGACAGAGTCTCGCTCTGTCATCAGGCTGTGGCCACTGCAACCTCTGACTCCCTGGTTCAAGTGATTCTCCTGCCTCAGTCTCCCAAGTAGCTAGGATTATAGGCATGCGCTACCATGCCCGGCTAACTTTTTTATTTTTAGTAGAGACAGGGTTCACCATGTTAGCCAGGATAGTCTCGATCTCCTGACCTCATGATTCACCCACCCTGGGCTCCCAAAGTGCTGGGATTACAGGCGTGAGCCACCGCACCTGGCCTATCCCTCCTTTCGTGTGTAACATATGGATTCACAAGAATGCGACCTTCTTTTTTTGCTTTGTTCTTTCCCCTCTTGCCCACTTTTCCCCTTTAAATATTGAAGCCCTCCAAATCCTCTTCAGAAAAAGTACAGGCTACAGATCCTACCGTGGCTTATGTCTCCTTTTCCCAGGCATGTCTTCAACCTTGGCAAAATAAACCTCTACACTGATGGAGGCCTGTGTCAGATACTTTTTGGTTTATAATGGTAATGGAAAACTGGAAAGCAGATGGATGAGTGGCTGGATCACTGACTTAGAAGGCTGAATCCTAAACCAGCCCAGGTACCTTTAGGAGTAGGGATGAAAGTGGGGTCCAAATATAAGGGGTCTGACTCAAATCTATTTAAGATACAGTTAGATACCTCCCAGCCCGTCATTCCCTCAGCACTTGGCTGAAGACTAGATGTTTACTCTCTTATTGGGGTAAAATGTCAGGATTCTAGGCGCAGCTGAGGGTAGGGATAGCATATTAAAAACATGAGCAAGGAATCTGTTGAAGATTTACGGACTGATTTTGAGACACTCCCCTGCAACACGCACCCCAGGCTTATGTTTACTCTGTCTTAGTCCGTTTGTGTTGCTAGAAAGGAATACCTGAGGCTGGGTATAAAGAAAAAAAAAGGAGGGTCTTATCTGACTCACAATTCTGCTGGCTGGAAGACTGGACATCTGGTGAGAGCCTCACGCTGCTTCCAATCATGGCAAATGGCAAACGGGAGCTGGTCTATGCAGAGCTCATGTGGCCAGAGAGGAAGGAAGAGGGAGTGGGGGAAAGGTGCCAGGCTCTTTTTAACAACCAGCTCTCTTAGGAACTAACAGAGCAAGAACTCACTCGTTACCATGAGGACAACACCAATCCCTTCCACCCTCATGACCCAAACATCTCCCGTTAGACTCCACCTCCAGCACTGGTGATCAAATTTCAGCATGAGGTTTGTAGGGGTCAAATATCTAAACCATAGTACACTCAGTTCCTAGACATTGTCAGCCAGACTTTTACCCTCTAGATGGAACACTGGAAGAGCCTTCCTTGCAGAATCAGATCCCAATACAAATGACCTAGAGATATTGACATAAAGAGATCTGTCAAAGAAGTTCTTCAGCCAGTCCAGCCTAGTAAAGCCCACATTTGACAAGTCACACCCAACACGCTCAGAGTTTCCAATGGACTCCATGGAGACACCACTCAAATACAAAGGGCATAGACTCATTGGGGCATTTGAGGAAAACCTTTACAATGAAAGACAGAGGCCAAAATAAGTAAGCAGAAAACAGCAACTTGGAGGAAACAGAGCTTATGAAAATATAAAAAGGAACCTCAAAAAATGGCGTTGACAAGATGAATATCCCAAGGGCAAGAAGTTAAAATGGAAGAAATCACTCAGAAATAGAGCCAAAGGCAGAGATGGAAAATAGAGAAAAAAAAAATAAGAAAACAAAAACACGATCAGTTCAGGAGGTCCAATATCTGAACAAAAAATTTCAATAGAGTTGTTCTCTACTCTCTACATGAAAAAGAAGAAATCGACAAAGAAATAATTGAGATATCCCAGGATGGAAAATATGTTTCCAGATTGAAAGGGCCCTCTGAACTCTCACCACAACAGATGAAAATACAAAAATACTCTGTGAAACTTTAGACAACTAAAGAGAAAATCCTACAAGCTTTCAGAAAGAGGAGAAAGAGAGAGAAGGGAGTTTCAACAAAAGTATAACGAATCAGAAAAGACACTGAATTTCTTAGCAGCAACATTGGAAACTAGAAGGTAATGAGGCAGAGAAAGTGTTTTCTAATCCAAAATTTTATACAGTCAAACTGTAATTAAGTGTGTAGGCAGAATAAAGACATTTTTAGATATGCAAGATCTCAAAACACTTCTCATGCAACCTTTATCAGGGAGATACTAGGTACTAGTACCTCCACCAAATAATAGTACCAGTCGCCAAAATGAGACTCACTAAGAAAGAGAAAGACAATGGATACGGGACACAGGGGATCAAAAACAAGGGAGCAAAGGGAATTTCTAGGATAATGGTGAAAGAAACCCTTAAGATGGCAGCTGTGCAGTAGGCATAGAGCATAACTAGCCCAGCCTGGATCAACTCAGAAGGTGCTGGAATCATCAAGAAGATGAAATTGTTGGAAATACCTAATGCGTTTAAGTACTGAAGACAGATTTATATCTTGGGAGCAAGTTAGGGGAATAAATTAGTAGTAAGCACAAAGAGAGCTAATCACCAAACAGAAAAGGCAAATGTTTTACTTTTTATTTTACCAGTTGGAATAGCTTTTTGTTGTCATCATTGTTGTTGTTTTTATTTTTTAAATTTTTATTTCAATAGTTTTGGGGGAAGAGGTGGTATTTGGGTACATGGAAAAGTTCTTTAGTGGTGATTTCTGAGACTTTGGTCCACCCTTCATCCAAGCAGTGTACACTGTACCCAATATGCAGTCTTTTATCCTTCACCTCCCTGCCACCGTTCTCTGTAAGCTTCTGCTTATAAGTGAGAACATAGGATGTTTGATTTTCCATTCCTGAGTTACTTCACTTAGAATAATAGTCTCCAACTCCATCCAGGTTGCTTTGAATGCCATTATTTTGTTCCTTTTTATGGCTAAGTAGTATTTCATGGTATATGTATTTCATATGCATACACTACATTTTCTTTATCCATTTGTTGGTTGATGAGTATTTAGGCTGGTTCCACATTTTTACAATTGTGAATTATGCTGCTATAAACCTGCACGTGCAAGTGTCTTTTTCATATAATGACTTATTTTCCTCTGTGTAGATATCCAGTAGTGGGATTGCTGGATCAAACAATAGTTCTATAATACTTTTAGCTCTTTAAAAAATCTCCATACTGTTTTCCATAGTGGTTGTACTAGTTTACATTCCCACCAGCAGTATAAAAGTGTTCCCCTTTCACCACATCCATGCCAATATCTGTCGTTGCGTTTTTTTTTAAATCATGGCCATTCTTGCAGCAGTAAGGTGGTTTTGCATTGTGATTTTGATTTGCATTTCCCTGATAATTAGAGATGCTGAGCATTTTTTCATGTTGGACATTAGTATATATATACTTTTTTTTTTATAATTGTCTATTCATGTCCTTTGCCCACTTTTTGATGGCATTAATTGGTTTTTTTCTTGCTGATTTGTTTGAGTTCCTTGTAGATTCTGGATATTAGTCCTTTCTCAGATGCACAGTTTGTGAATATTTTCTCCCACTCTGTGAGTTGTCTGTTTACTCTGTTGATTATTTCTTTTGCTGTGCAGCAACTTTCTAGTTTAATTAGGTCCCATCTATTTATCTTTGTTTTTATTGCATTTGCTTTTGGGTTCATAAAGTCCTTGCCTAAGCCAATGTCTAGAAGAGTTTTTCCAGTACTGTCATAAAGAATTTTTGTGACTTTGGGTATTATATTTAAGTCTCTATCTATCTTAAGTTGATTTTTGTGTAAGGTAAGAAATGAGGATACAGTTTCATTCTTCTACATGTGGCTTGCCAATTATCCCAGCACTATTTGTTGAATAGGGTGTACTTTGTCCCACTTTATGTTTTTGTTTGTTTTGCTGAAGATCAGTTGGCTGTATTTGGCTTTATTTCTGGGTTCTCTTTTCTATTCCATCGGTCTACATGCCCATTTTTACACCAGTACCATGTTGTTTCAGTAACAATAGCTTTGTAGGATAGTTTGAAGTCAGGTAATGTGTGATGCCTCTAGATTTGTTTTTGGGTTTTGTGGGGTTTATTTGCTTGCTTACTTACTCTTGCTTTCACTATGTGGGCTCTAGAAAAGGCAAATATTACCTTCAGAAAAAACAAAAGGCTTTACAGGAAAGAAATAGTAATCATAGTATACTAAATGGCTCAGTTGTGAATAGCACCTACATAGGTCTTAAGAATGCAAACACTGAATGTTAACTAACCACATGTGAAAGTGAAGTGTATAAAGAAAACTGAAACCCTCTCTTCCTTAGTGGGAAATAAGTAGATAATTCCTACTATAAAAAAAAAAAAAGTCAAGAAAGAGCAAGATAAGGATGTTATTTAGAGATATGTAGGTAAATTCCAAAAAAGTATAAGTACTTCTGAAGGGCAGGAAATGGAGGGCAAACTTGGGAATGGAAGGGGAACTCCCATCAAGCTCTTCACTTTTACTATTTGACTCTTTAAACTATGTAGATATATAACTTTTTTTTAAAAAGAAACTATTTTTAAAGTAAAAAGAAAGTTTATGGATATCCCCATGTATATTGACTGTCTCTTGGCTGAGAAAGAACATGATAAAAGCCACACTTTAAAATATATTTGAACTTCCTTACTCAGAGAAGCATTTACATACATTAGAAAAATAGTAGATTCACGTAAGTACAAAAGACATAATTGATTCATGCCTAAGCAGTGCTCAGTACGTGTATGGATTTCCTCTCCCTATAAGGTTTAGTAATTAAGAGACTTAACCTACCTAAACCTCAGTTTACCATAAATGTTACCAAGAATGGATGCAGTTGTTCATCTGCTCTTTGGATGCTGTAAGATCCATATCTTTTTAAAGTTCCCTTTTATATGTACCAGCTTGAGTAGGTATCTAATTGTTGCACCCAAACATGCCCTGAGAAAAATAGTGAAGATATATACACTACTCAAAGTTGTCCAGTTGGCAAGTGATAGAGACATCATTTGAAACTAGTACAAAGGCTATTCTACTTTGCTACACATTTATAGATCTTCATAATTTTTCTTCAGTGACTTTTTTTTTTCCCCACAAAAAGCACTTCTTATTTGAGACAAAGAGAAGTCTTACTGAAAGGATTACATTTCCAAGCAGTCAAAACTCAACTGTTAGTGGCACTATTTTGGCCCGGTAGATTCTGCTTCTCTTTGGTCAGAAAAGGGTATTCAGGTTGTACTTTCCCCAGCTGGGCAAAAAGAAGGGCAAAGCAAAGCTACTCTATTTACAGGGCTCTTCAGATCCAACATTAAGATAGACACACCCTCGCTGGCCACTCTACAGGTTGCTGTCCCACTGCTGAGTGACACAGGCCATACTATCTTTGCAAGGAAAACAAAATGAGGCAGGAAACACAGTATAGGTCACTTGGGGACAAGCAGGCATCCACAGCTTCAAAAATCCTCATGGAAGGGGTAATCGTTGCGGGAGGCACAGCCCACCAAGGCACAGACCCTCCCATTTCTGTTGTAGCTGAATAAGGTGGTCATATCCTGGCTGTTCAGTTTAAAGTCGAAGACCTTAAAGTTCTCAGCAATGTGTTCTGGTGTCACAGACTTGGGGATCACCACCAAGTTCCTCTACGTGGGGAACCAGATCAAAATCTGGGCTGTAGTTTTATTATGCTTGGCTGTGATTTCCTTGATCCTGGGATCCTCCAGGAGGGAAGGATCCGCAGGCTTGGCCCAGGGCCTGTCAGAAGAGCTGAGGGGGCTGTAGGCGGTCACCATGATGCCTTTGGACTGACAGTACTGGATTAACTTCTCCTGAGTGAGGTACAGGTGGCACTCAGTCTGGTTAACCACCTACTTATACTTTAAGTCAGGCTTGTTTAAGATCCTCTCAACCTGGAGATGGTTGAAGTTGAAGATGCCAATAGCTTTCACCAGCCCTTCATCTACTAGCTCTTCCATGCCCGCCCATGTGTCCAGAATGTTGGTGTCACTGGGAACCACATTACCTGACTGATCCAATGGGAAAATTCCTTCCCGGACTTGAAGCTTGCTGGCCAACGAATATGGTAGAGGTCCAGGTAGTCCAGTTTCAGGTCAATGAGCATCTTCTGGAAGGCTCCTTTCAACAGGCCCTTCTCATGGTACGCTCGCCACAGCTTGTTGACAATGAAGAGCTCCTCATGTTTCACTACCTGCTCCCTGAGCTTCTCCTGAATGGCCACTCCCACCTCATTCTTATTCTGGTACACGTGGGCACAGTCGATGTGGCAGTACCCAACGTCAATGGCCACCTTCACAGCCTCAGTTACCTGGCCCGGAGGAGGAGGAGACTTCCAGGTGCCTAGCCCCAGGATGGCCATCTTGGTGCCGTTGTTGAGCATGAAGTGGCTGGCCGTGGCTGCTGTGCTCTCCAGACCTCCGCCCAGAACCATGCACCTCAGTGACTCTTTAGGTAACTTAATAATATTAAAATAGTTATGTCTTTAAGAATGCCTGGTCTAATCAACAATGAAATACTTACTGTGACAGTGGAGCCACTTAATAGATTTGGATTTGCAAAGCCAGTAGGTGGGAGGTTGCTTATTTTCTAATAGGTACCTGACATGAAGCAGTGGGTGCTTTTATTATGGCTACAGGGACCTACCTGATTTTCCCAACTATGGATAGGTAGAGAGACTGAGGTAGCATATAGTCTAGTCTACATGAGTTTTATATATAAATATACTATTAAAATGTCAAAAATAAACTATATATTTTCTAATTAGAACATATAAAAAAATTGACTCATATGTGTAATCCCAACACCTTGGGAGGCTGAGGTGGGAGGATCCTTGAGCCCAGGAGTTCAAGACCAGTGTGGGCAATACTGTGAGACCCTGTCTATATAAATATATAATGCTTTTTAAAAAATAAACATATGAAAAAGGGAAATACCATTTACAAAAAAAAAAAAAAAGTAAGGAACTATAAACATCTACATGCAAGTGAATTACCTTCCTGGTTAATAAGACCTCACTTGTAGCTACCTCTCCTTTACCTTTTTATCACACATTTCCTACCCTGGGAAAAGGTAGGGAGACTACTCCCTTCACAAAGGAAACATGGAAAAAAGACAAACAGCTCCCTAAGAATTAGTTTCTCATGCTTGAGTTCTGATATGGGGTGTTATATTTTCACACAAAAAGCCCTGCTGAATTCCTCACAAATTAACTCTGGGTTAATTTGCTGAACTACTATTACCTAGTTCCACTTAATCTCATTCTAGTTTTCCTTATTCTGCCTTAGAAAAGGACTTTTCTTGGACTCCCTCATTCTGATAAGCTAAGTGTCAATAACTTCCAGCCTTATGAAGATCTCCGAGCACACTGCCTAAATTCCAGCTTAGAGTTCCACAGCAAAGGCAGGGGCTGAGCTCGGCTTTTCCTCTATGCCTAGTCAGACCCATTTTCAGCCATCTCCAAAAAAAGGCTGTACCTTGCAGCTTGTGTTTTAATTACACACTTCCTATATACTCTCTTCCTAAAGGAAGATTGAATGAAAATAGAGAATAGACAAGCAATAAAGAAAATCAACAAAACCAAAAGTTGGTTCTTTGAAAAGATCAACAAAATTAACAAATCTTTGATGAGACTGACTAAAAAAATCAAGAGAAAAGACTCAAGTTACTAAAATACAAAACGATGCTGGGAACATTACTACTGATATTACAGAAATAAAGAGGATTACAAGACAGTATTATGAACAATTGTATGTCAACAATTTTGATTATTGATTCAATCTACTTAATAGTTATAGGTCTAGTAAAATTTTCCATTTCTTTATTAGTCAGTTTTGGTAGATTATGTGTTTCTAGGAATTGTTCATTTCATCCAGGTTATTCGACGTGTTGCACTCCAGTCTAGGCAGCAGGGCCAGACCCTGTCTCAAAAACAACAACTACAACAAAAAAACAACTTAGAAATAAATTTAACGAAGGAAGCAAAAGACTTGTACACTGAAAACTATGAAACATTGCTGGAAGGTAAAGTAAATGAAAAGACATCCTTTGTTCATGGATTGGCAGACTTAACATTGTTAAGATGACAAGACTACCCAAAGTAATCTACAGCTTCAATACAATCGCTATTAAAATCCCAACAGCATTTTTTGGGGCAGAAATATTAAAAAAAAAAAAAAAAACCAACAACCCTATCCTAAAATTCATCAAGGGATCAATCTCCAATAATCCTCTAACAGGATTGCTGTACAGATTCAATTAGATCAGGGGTTTAGTGAATTCTGTTGTTGTTTTTTTTTTCCTTGAGATGGGGTTTCACTCTGTCACCCAGGCTGAAGTGCAACAGCATGATCTCAGCTCACTGCAACCTCCACCTCCCAGATTCAAGAGATTATCATCCCTCACCCTCCCGAATAGCTGGAACTACAGGCGTGCACCACCTTGCCCAGCTAAGTTTTGTATTTTTAGTAGAGACAGGGTTTCACCATGTTGACTAGGCTGGTCTCAAACTCCTGACCTCAGGTGATTCACCCGTCTCCACCTCCCAAAGTGCTGGGATTACAGGCATGAACCACCACGCTGGGCTGTGAATTCTTATAATTATATGTTGCCTTGGCATCCATTTTAAATATAAGTTGGACTTCCTCATACCAGAAGTAGAGTTTAGTTGCCTTTGACACAATTTCTAGTTCTCCACCTCCTACTAGTTCTGCAGTGTGGTTGATCCAGATGTCTGCCTTATACAACAACCTCCTGGTGATCACCTGCCTATAAGACAACTAGATGCAACCTATTTGACTTGCCTGGCTGACCCCCACATCTTGCATTGTCTGTGCAGATACGCTGCAGTGACCATCTCTCAGTCACAGCATGGCCCCATGGAACTCATGCTTGCTTGCTTTAAACCCACCAGTTAGAACTCCCTGTGGAAAACCTGCTTGGGCAATCCCCTGGACACCAAAAAGGGCTTTGGCCCTCAGGTCGTCTCTCACCCTCTCTCTTTTGCTTTCTACCCTCTGGTTGCCCCTGCAGGTCCCAGTCAGTGCCCCTCTTCCTGTCGGACCTGCTTGGGGTTTTTTTGTTGGTTTGTTTTTGAGATGGAGTCTCACTCTGTCGTCCAGGCTGGAATGTAGTGGTGCGATCTCGCCTCACTGCAATTTCCGCCTCCTAGGTTCAAGCGATTCTCATGCCTCAGCCTCCCAAGTAGCTGGGATTACAGGTGCCCAGCACCATGCCCGGCTAATTTTTTGTATTTTTAGTAGAGACAGGGTTTCATCATGTTGGCCAGGCTGGTCTTGAACTCCTGACCTCAAGTGATCCATCCACCTCAGCCTCCCAAAGTGCTAGGATTACAGGCGTGAGCCACCATGCCTGTCCCCTGCTGGTTTTATGATACCCTCTTCTCTCTGCAATCTTTAAGTAATTAAAAAACTGCTTCGGTTATTTTATGTGTCTTGCTATGCCACCTCCTCTGTGTCTCACCTGGCTGCCATACCTGATTCTAGCTCTCCTCAGGGCAGGGCTCTCCTAGAGAGTGACAATCTTGCATTAGGGCCACTCTCAAAAGAGAGACCTCAAAACCCAATGAGAAGAAAACACAACAAGGGGTTTTGGGGGAATTTGATGGGTTAACCCAAAGTTTACAGAGAAGTGCAAGGGACCAAGAATAGCCAAGATACACTCAAAGGAAAATAAGACAAGAGGCCTTGCCCTATCAAGTATCAAGAATTATTAAAAAGCTCTAGTAATTAAGATAGTGGAGGCACAGAGGTATACTGAACAATGAAATAGAATAGGTTCCAGAAACAGACCCATATGTATATGTGCATTTATGACAAAGCTGCCGTTGCTCACAGTGTGGAAATTCATGGTGCTGAGTACTGAGTATTCACACAGGAAAAAAGAGAAAAAGAAAAAGAAATATGATCCTATTTCTATTGGATCTATACTATTGAAAACAAACATCAATTCCACGTAGACTGTAGGCCTAAATGTGAAAGGCAAAACTATAAAACTTTTAGAAGATAATATAGGCAATGTGATTATAACATTCAGTAAGAAAGATTGCATACAAAGTTGTTGTATAAATAGTTTATACAAAAAATATAAACTATAAAGGAAATGTTTGATAAGTTTGGCTAAGCTAAAATTAGAACATATGTTCACCAAAAGAAACTGTTAGAGAATTTAAAAAACAATTAAAAATGGAGAAGCTTTTGAGAAGTGTCTGTTCATATCCTTTGCCCACTTTTTGATGGGGTTGTTTGTTTTCTTCTTGTAAATTTGTTTGAGTTATTTGTAGGTTCTGGATATTAGCCCTTTGTCAGATGAGTAGATTGCAAAATTTTTCTCCCATTCTGTAGGTTACCTGTTCACTCTGATGGTAATTTCTTTTGCTGTGCAGAAGCTCTTTAGTTTAATTAGATCCCATTTGTCAATTTTGGCTTTTGTTGTTGTTGCTTTTGGTGTTTTAGATATGAAGTCCTTGCCCATGCCTATGTCCTGAGTGGTATTACCTAGGTTTTCTTCTAGGGTTTCTCAAAAGAAGACATTCATATAGCCAACAGACACATGAAAAAATGCTCATCATCACTTGCCATCAGAGAAATGCAAATCAAAACCACAATGAGATACCATCTCACACCAGTTAGAATGGCAATCATTAAAAAATCAGGAAACAACAGGTGCTGGAGAGGATGTGGAGAAATAGGAACACTTTTACACTGCTGGTGGGACTGTAAACTAGTTCAAACATTGTGGAAAACAGTGTGGCAATTCCTCAAGGATCTAGAACTAGAAATACCATTTGACCCAGCCATCCCATTACTGGGGATATACCCAAAGGATTATAAGTCATGCTGCTATAAAGACACAGGCACACATATGTTTATTGTGGCACTATTCACAATAGCAAAGACTTGGAATCAACCCAAATGTCCATCAGTGACAGACTGGATTAAGAAAATGTGGCACATATACACCATGGAATACTATGCAGCCATAAAAAAGGATAAGTTTGTGTCCTTTGTAGGGACGTGGATGCAGCTGGAAACCATCATTCTCAGCAAACTATCACAAGAACAGAAAACCAAATACCGCATGTTCTCACTCATAGGTGGGAATTGAACAATGAGATCACTTGGACACAGGAAGGGGAACATCACACACCGGGTCCTATTGTGGGGAGGGGGTAGGGGGAAGGGATAGCATTAGGAGATATACCTAATATAAATGACGAGTTAATGGGTGCAGCACACCAACATGCACATGTATACATATGTAACAAACCTGCATGTTGTGCACATGTACCCTAGAACTTAACGTATAATTTAAAAAAATGGAGAAGCTATTTGCTGCAATATATAAATGTGGTAGTATCTAAAATACACAAAAAAGTCATATAAATCTATAAAGAAAAGAAATCTTAACAGAAAAAGATAGGTGCAGCCATAAAAAAGAACAAGATTATGTCCTTTGTGGCAACATGGACGCAGCTGGAGGCCATTATCCTAAGTAAATTAACACAGGAACAGAAAACCGAATACCACATGTTCTCACTTATAAGTGGGAGCTAAACATTGGGTACACGGGGACACAAAGATGGCAACAACAGACACTGGGGACTGCTAGAGGTGGGAGCGGAGGGAAGGATTGAAAAACTATCAGGCACTAAGCTCACTACGTGGGTGACAGGATCGATTGTACCCCAAACTGCAGCATCACATAATATACCCATGGAACAAACCTGCACATGTACCCCTTGAATCTAAAATAGAAATTGAAATTATTTTAAAAATCATTAAGGTTGGCAAGACTTTCTCTCTTTAGAGTAGAAGAAACATAAGTATCCATATCCATATGAAAATATGCTTGGCCAGGTGCAGTGGCTCACACCTGTAATCCCAGCACTTTGGGAGGCTGAGGTAGGTGGATCACCTGAGGTTGGAAGTTCGAGACCAGCTTGGCTAACATGGTGAAACCCTGTGTCTACTAAAACTACAAAAATTAGCCCAGCATGGTGGTGGGTGCCTGTAATCCCAGCTACTCTGGAGGCTGAGGCAAGAGAATCTCTGGAACCCAGGAGGTGGAGGTTGCAGTGAGCCAAGATCTTGCCATTGCACTCCAGCCTGGGCAACAGAGCGAGACTGTCGAAAAAAAAAAGAAAGAAAATATTCTCAACCTCATTCACAATCAGAAAAAAGAACAAACCACAGTAAGATACTATTTCATACCTACCAGACTGGCAAAACTTTAAAAGTCTGACAAAATCAGGTGTTGGCTATGATGGAAAAACCAGAGCACTCACACTGTTGGTGAGAGTGTCAATTGGCACAACCACTTGAAAAAGAATTAGAAATAATCTAGAGGAAGGCCATCTTATTCTCAACATACATTTTAATACCCAATCCATTCCCGACATTAGAAAAAGCTCCAAAAATTAGATTCCGACCCTCAAACCTCACAACAGGACTTAATTAACCTCACCTTCAAGGTGTACTGTAATAGAGTAGAGACAGCCAAGTAGCAATGTATTTCTGAGTTGCAATTCCTTGCCTCCACTGTGAGACAAACCCCAGCCACATCTCCAGCAGACAAGAACTTCCAAACACCTGAACCGCAGCTGCCAGGGGTTCCTCCAGAACCTCCTCTCCCAGGAGCTAGCTACAAGTGCTGGAAATCTGGCCACTGGGCCAAGGAGTGCCCACAGCCTGGGATTCCTCCTAAGCCATGTCCCATCTGTGTGGGACCCCACTGAAAATTGGACTGTCCAGCTCCACCCAGCGCCACTCCCAGAGCCCCTTCAACTCTGGCCCAAGGCTCTCTGACTCCTTCCCAGATCTTCTCGGCTTTAGTGACTGAAGACTGACGCTGCCCAATCGCCTCGGAAGCCCCCTGGACCATCACAGACGCTTCAGGTAACTCTCACAGTGGAGGGTAAGTCCGTTCCCTTCTTAACCAGTATGGAAGCTACCAACTCCACATTACCTTCTTTTCAAGGGCCTGTTTCCTTTGCCTCCATAACTGTTGTGGGTATTGACGCCCAGGCTTCCAAACCTCTTAAAACTCCCCAACTCAGGTGCCAACTTGGACAACATTCTTTTATACACTCCTTTCTAGTTATTCCCACCTGCCCAGCTCCCTTATTAGGTCTAGACATTTTAACTAAATTATCTGCTTCCCTGACTATTCCTGGGCTACAGCCACACCTCATTGCTGCCTTTTCCCCCAGTTCAAAGCCTCCTTCGCATCCTCCCCTTGTATCTCCCCACCTTAACCCACAAGTATGGGATACCTCTACTCCCTCCTTGGTGACCAATCATGCACCCCTTATCATCCCATTAAAACCTAATCACCCTTATCCTGCTCAATGCCAACATCCCATCCCACAGCACGCTTTAAAAGGATTAAAGCCTGTTATCACTCGCCTGTTACAGTATGGGCTTCCAAAACCTATTAACTCTCCTTACAATTCCCCCATTTTACCTGTCCTAAAACCAGACAAGCCTTACAGGTTAATTCAGGATCTACACCTTTTCAACTGAATTGTTTTGCCTAACCACTCCATGGTGCCAAACCCATATACTCTCCCATCCTCAATACTTCCCTCCACAACCCATTATTCTGTTTTGGATCTCAAACATGCTTTCTTTACTATTCCTTTGCCCCCTTCATCCCAGCCTCTCTTCGCTTTCACCTGGACTGACCCTGACACCCATCAGGCTCAGCAAATTACCTGGGCTGTACTGCCGCAAGGCTTCGCGGTCAGCCCCCATTACTTCAGTCAGGCCCAAATTTCTTCCTCATGTTACCTATCTCGGCATAATTCTTCAGGAAAACACATGTGCTCTCCCTGCTGATCGTGTCCGACTGATCTCTCAAACCCCAACATCTTCTACCAAACAACAACTCCTTTCCTTCCTAGGCATGGTTGGATACTTTCTTTTTTTTTTTTTTTTTTTTTTTTTTTTTTTTGAGACGGAGTCTCACTGTGTCTCCCAGGCTGGAGTGCAGTGGCGCGATCTCGGCTCACTGCAAGCTCCGCCCCCCGGGTTCACGCCATTCTCCCGCCTCAGCCTCCCAAGTAGCTGGGACTACAGGCGCCCGCTACCACGCCCGGCTAGTTTTTTGTATTTTTAGTAGAGACGGGGTTTCACCATGTTAGCCAGGATAGTCTCAATCTCCTGACCTTGTGATCCACCCGCCTCGGCCTCCCAAAGTGCTGGGATTACAGGCTTGAGCCACCGCGCCCGGCCGGTTGGATACTTTCATCTTTGGATACCTGGTTTTGCCATCTTAACAAAACCATTATATAAACTCACAAAAGGAAACCTAGCTGACCCCATAGATCCTAAATCCTTTCTCCACTCCTTCAACAGCTTTAGAGACTGCCCCCACACTAGCTCTCCCTGACTCATCCCAACCCTTTTCATTACACACAGTCAAAGTGCAGGGCTGTGCAGTCGGAATTCTTACACAAGGACCAGGACCACACCCTGTAGCCTTTTTATCCAAACAACTTGACCTTACTGTTTTAGGCTGGCCATCATGTCTCTATGCAGTGGCTGCCACCACCCTAATACTTTTAGAGGCCCTCAAAAATCACAAACTATGCTCAACTCACTCTCTACAGTTCTCATAACTTCCAAAATCTATTTTCTTCCTCACACCTGACACATATACTTTCTGCTCCCCGGCTCCTTCAGCTGTACTCACTCTTCATTGAGTCTCCCACAATTACCATTGTTCCTGGCCCGGACTTCAATCTGGCCTCCCACATTATTCCTGATGCCACACCTGACCCCCGATACACCTGATATTCACTCCATTTCCCCAAATTTCCTTCTTTCCTGTTCCTCACCCTGGTCACACTTGGTTTATTGATGGCAGTTCCACCAGGATTAAATGCCACACACCAGCAAAAGCAGGCTATGCTATAGTATCTTCCACGTCTAACATTGAGGCTACTGCTCTGCCCCCTTCCACGACCTCTCAGCAAGCCGAATTCATTGCCTTAACTCGAGCCCTCACTCTTGCAAAAGGACTATGCATCAATATTTGTACTGACACTAAATATGCCTTCCATATCCTGCACCACCATGCTGTTATATGGGCAGAAAGAGATTTCCTCACTACACAAGGTCCTCCACCATTAATGCCTCTTTAATAAAAACTCTTCTCAAGGCTGCTTTACTTCCAAAGGAAGCTGGAGTCTTACACTGCAAGGGCCATCAAAAGGCATCAGATCCCATCACTCAGGGCAACGCTTATGCTGATAAGGTAGCTAAAAAAAGCAGCTAGCCATCCAACTTCTGTCCCTCACGGCCAGTTTTTCTCCTCATCTGGTCACTGCCACCTACTCCCCCACTGAAACTTCCACTTATCAGTCTCTTCCCATACAAGGCAAATGGTTCTTGGACCAAGGAAAATATCTCCTTCCAGCCTCACAGGCCCATTCTATTCTATCATCATTTCATAACCTCTTCCATGTAGGTTACAAGCCGCTAGCCCACCTCTTAGAATCTCTCATTTCCTTTCCATCTTGGAAATCTATCCTCAAGGAAATCACTTAGTTGTTCCATCTGCTATTCTACTACTCCTCAGGGATTGTTCAGGCCCCCTCCCTTCCCTACACATCAAGCTCAGGGATTTGCGCCCCCCCAGGACCGGCAAATTGACTTTACTCATATGCCTCGAGTCAGGAAACTAAAATACCTCTTGTTCTAGGTGGACACTTTCTTTTTTTTTTTTTTTTTTTTTTTTTTGAGACGGAGTCTCGCTCTGTAGCCCGGGCTGGAGTGCAGTGGCCGGATCTCAGCTCACTGCAAGCTCCGCCTCCCGGGTTCACGCCATTCTCCTGCCTCAGCCTCCCGAGTAGCTGGGACTACAGGCGCCCGCCACCTCGCCCGGCTAGTTTTTTGTATTTTTTAGTAGAGATGGGGTTTCACGGTGTTCGCCAGGATGGTCTCGATCTCCTGACCTCGTGATCCGCCCATCTCGGCCTCCCAAAGTGCTGGGATTACAGGCTTGAGCCACCGCGCCCGGCCTCTAGGTGGACACTTTCACTGGATGGGTAGAGGCCTTTCCCACAGGGTCTGAGAAGGCCACTGCAGTCATTTCTTCCCTTCTGTCAGACATAATTCCTTGGTTTGGCCTTCCCACCTCTGTACAGTCCGATAACAGACCAGCCTTTACTAGTCAAATCACCCAAGCAGTTTCTCAGGCTCTTGGTATTCAGTGGCACCTTGTTTTACCTCAAACTGTCACCCTTAAGTCTCTCTTTAAGTGGATAGAAGATCTTCAGTGACAAAGTACACTCCAATACTTTCACCCTGATGAAGTCCTATTCTTTACTTTTATACTCACTGTTACTCTGGTTCCCATTCCTATGCCACCCTCTACCTCTCCCCAGCTATCTCTACCACACTATCAATCTCACTCTCTCCTAGCCATTTCTAATCCTTCTTTAACACAATTGTTGGCTTTGCATTTCTCTTTCCTCCAAAATTGCTGAGGCCTCGATTTACTCACTGCTGAAAAAGGAGGACTTTGTATATTTTTAAATGAAGAGTGTTGTTTTTACCTAAATCAATCTGGCCTGATATATGACAACATAAAAAAACTCGAGGATAGAGCCCAAAAACTCGCCAACCAAGCAAACAATAACATCGAACCCCCTTGGACACTCTCTAATTGGATGTCCTGGGTACTCCCAATTCTTAGTTCTTTAAAACCTATTTTTTTCTCCTTCTTTTATTTGGACCTTATGTCTTTCGTTTAGTTTCTCAATTCATACAAAACCGCATCCAGGCCATCACCAATAATTCTATATGACAATACTCCTTCTAACAACCCCACAATATCACCCCTTACCCCAAAATCTTTCTTCAGTTGAATCTCTCCCACTGTAGGTTCCCACGCCGCCCCTAATCCTGCTTGAAGCAGCCCTGAGAAACATCACCCATTATCTCTCCATATCATCCCCCAAAATTTTCACCGCCCCAACACTTTACCAATATTTTGTTTTCCTTATTAATATAAGAAGACAGCAATGTTAGGCCTCTGAGCCCAAGCTAAGCCATCATATCCCCTGTGACCTGCACATATACATCCAGATCGCCTGAAGCAACTGAAGATCCACAAAAGAAGTGAAAATAGCCTTAACTGATGACATTCCACCATTGTGATTTGTTTCTGCCCCACCCTGACTGATCAATGTACTTTCTAATCTCCCCACCCTTTAGAAGGTTCTTTGTAATTCTCCCCACCCTTGAGAATGTACTTTGTGAGATCCACCTGCTGCCCGCAAAACATTGTTCCTAACTCAGCCGCCTATCCCAAAACCTATAAGAACTAATGATAATCCACCACCCTTTGCTGACTCTCTTTTCAGACTCAGCCCGCCCACACCCAGGAGAAATAACAGCCATGTTGCTCACACAAAGCCTGTTTGGTGGTCTCTTCACACGGACATGTGAGACAGCAAGAATGAAGATTCATGTGCCCTGTAACCCAGCAGGTCCGCATGCAGGATTATACCCTAGAGCTCCTGTACATGTGTACAAAGGGCCTCATACAAGAATGATTGAAAAAGTCTTGTCTAGATCGTGTTTTAAAAATGGAAACAATGCAAACATTCAACCACATCTGAATGAATAAACCACGCGGTGGTGTATTTATATGCTCTAGCACCATATAATTCCTATAATAGGAATTAGTTACAGTGACACACAACTGCACAGATGAAACTCAAGATCAAATGTCTGAGTGAAACACACAAGTTGCAGAAAATTCATACAGTATGATTCCATTTGTTTAAAGTCCAACAACATTCAAAACTAAACAACATGTCGTTTTGGAATATAGCAAAAAGTAAAAAAGTATTTTAGAAAAAAAGTGAACAAGGCCAGGAGCACTGGCTCACACCTGTAATCCCAGCACTTTGGGAGGCCAAGATGGGCAGATCACCTGAAGTTGGGAGTTCGAGACCAGCCTGACCAACATGGAGAAACTCCATCTCTATTAAAAATACAAAGCCGAGTGTGGTGGCGCATGCCTGTAATCCCAGCTACTCAGGAGGCTGAGGCAGGAGAATCGCTTGAACCTGGGAGGCAGAGGTTGCTGTGAGCTGAGATCGCGCCATTGCACTCCAGGCTGGGCAACAAGAGTGAAATTCAGTCCAAAAAAAAAAAAAAAGTGAACAATAAACACAAAATTCAGGAGAATAACTACATCTGAGAAGGGAAGAAGACAGATTCTACAGGGCACCCAAAGGTAATGCTGGACACAGGTGTTCACTCTTTTGTAATTCTTTTTATATTTTAGAGACAGGGTCTTGCTCTGTCACCCAGGCTGGAATGCAATGACGTGATCAAGGTTCACTGCAGCCCCAACCCCTGGGCTCAAGCAATCCTCCCAGCTCAGCCTCCTGAGTAGCTGGGACTGCAGGCATGCACCACACCTAACTAATTTATTTATTTTTTGTAGAGATGAGGTCTCACTATATTGCTCAGGCTGGTCTTGAACTCCTGGCCTCAAGCAATCCTCCTGCCTTGGCCTTCAGAAGCTCTGGGATTATGGACATGAACCACCATGCCTGGCCAATATTGTAATTCCTTACACATCATATATATATATTATATGAATATTCTCAATATCTAATCAAAACAATCAAATGAGATGATGACTAAGTGAAACACACAGCTCAGCAGCTGACATCTATTAGGTGCCCATTCTTCTTCTAAGTCTCGTTTCATTATAAATTCTGTTTGTTTGTTTGAGATGGAGTCTTGCTCTGTTGTCAGGCTGGAGTGCACTGGCGTGATCTCGGCTCACTGCAACCTCCGACTCCCTGGTTCAAGCAATTCTCCTCCCTTAGCCTCCAGAGTAGCTGAGATTACAGGCGCGTGCCACCACACCCAGCTAATTTTTGTATTTTTATTAGAAAAGGGGTTTTACTGTGTTGGCCAGGATGGTCATGATCTCCTGACCTCATGATCCGCCCACCTTGGCCTCCCAAAGTACTGGAATTACAGGCATGAGCCACCGCGCCTGGCCTCATTATAAATATTTTAAAATGAATTTGAGTAAAACTAAATGGTTTTCTTTCGACTTCAATAATTGCTCTTAGATGGAAGAATGCCACAGGATCAGATTCCAGGTCTGTTCAAAGTCAAAGACTAACAAGGCTCCCCTACTCCTGGTTCTCAATCCTGCAACATCCCACTGGGGTCATTTAAGCCAACTGAACTAAAAATAAACATCTACAGCTGTTTCATCCTTTCCCCCCACCTTGATTCTTACCTGTGTGGTTCTTTTTTTGACTAGAAAATAATCCTTTTGTGAAACTATGATGAGAGAAGCCACACCCCTAAACTGGAAGAAATAAAAATAGAGGCACAGTGGATGCCAGAACAGTCACACACTCTCCCGTTTGAGTGCTCTGCATCATCACACGTTATATTTAGCTTGGTGCAAAAGTAATTTTAATGGCAAAAAATGCAATTGCTTTTGCACTCACCTAATACAAAAGGCAGAGTAGGCGTAAAGATAGTGATCTGCTCACTGCCTGTTCTTGGGGTATCTTCTGGTCCAAATGCTATAAATCTCAGGACACAGGCATGGGCAAAGACTTCATGTCTAAAACACTGAAAGCAATGGCAACTAAAGCCAAAATTGACAAATGGGATCTAATTAAACTAAAGAGCTTCTGCACAGTAAAAGAAACTATCAGCAGAGTGAACAGGCAACCTACGGAATGGGAGAAAATTTTTGCAATCTATCCATCTGACAAAGGGCTAATATCCAGAATCTACAAAGAACTTAAACAAATTTACAAGAAAAAAACAAACAACCCCATCAAAAAGTAGGCAAAGGATATGAACAGACACTTCTCAAAAGAAGACATTTATGCAGCCAACAAACATATGAAAAAATGCTCATCATCACTGGTCATTAGAGAAATGCAAATCAAAACCACGATGAGATACCATCTCATGCCAGTTAGAATGGCAATCATTAAAAAGTCAGGAAACAACAGATGCTGGAGAGGATGTTGAGAAATAGGAACACTTTTACACTCCTGTTGGTGGGAGTCTAGATTAGTTCAACCATTGTGGAAGACAGTGTGGCAATTCCTCAAGGATCTAGAACTAGAAATACCATTTGACCCAGCAATCCCATTACTGGGTATATACCCAAAGGATTATAAATCATTCTACTATAAAGACACATGCACATGTATGTTTCCTGCGACGCTATTCACAATAGCAAAGACTTGGAATCAACCCAAATGTCCATCAATGATAGACTAGATAAAGAAAATATGGCTCATATACAGCATGGGATACTATGCAGCCATAAAAAAGGATGAGTTCGTGTCCTTTGCATGGACATGGATGAAGCTGGAAACCATCATTCTCAGCAAACTATCACAGGAACAGAAAATTAAACACCGCATGTTCTCACGCATGAGTGGGAGTGGAGGAAGAAGAACACATAGCCACAGGGAGGGGAACATCACACACCGGGGCCTGTAGGGGGATGGGGAATAGGGGACCGATAGCATTAGGAGAAATACCTAATGTAGGTGATGGGTTGATGGGTGCAGCAAACCATCATGGCACGTGTATACATATGTAACAAAACTGCATGTTCTGCACATGTACCCCAGAACTTAAAGTATAGTTAAAAAAAAAAAAAAGAAGAAGAAATAAAAGAAATTAAACTCATGCTAAATCCTGAAAAAAAAAAGAAAGAAAACATCTGTGACACAAAAGAGCCCCAAACCAAAGAGAATTGCAAGTAATGCTGACATTTTAGTAATAAAGGCGCTGGCATTGGTCTTCTCTCCAGTTTTGCTTTGCTTTATAACCAGGAGGCAGCTGGAAAACAAACAAAACATACAAGGTTTTATCACTTCATTCAAACAGACTTCAGAGAAGTGGCATCCAGGTATGCTATAGAGACAATCAAATTCTATTGTTTGTCTAAGTGTCCACTGAATTTCTAAGTTAATTAAAGCTATGGGGAGAAAAAAAAAAAAACAGAAGGACAGGCAAGGACTGTGTTTTCACTGGTGCTCCAGAAAAGTCAGCAACAAACAAGTGAGAGGAAAAAGAGAAACGAGCTGGCCAGACCTTCTCAGTGTGAGGGAAGCAAACGTTCACCGAGATGGTCCATTCATCTGCTCAACCACTGAGCACCCACTGTGCACCAGGCTCTGTGCTGGGAAAAATAAACACATAATTCCCTACCTCATGGAGAATGTAGCTCAGTAGGGGAAAGTCAGAAGCAAGTTGGCAATTCGTGGTATACAGGAGAAGCAGTGGCTGCCACGGGACCACACAGCACCGGGCTTGAGGGCTCAGAAAAGCCTCCTCAGAAAGGAACAGCGAATCTCAGACTCCACTGTGGAGTAAGACCAGTTGTCCTGACATAGTGCATAGTGGGCTGAGGGAGGGGAGTATGAAGCAAGAGGAGAAAGCCCCAATCTGGAGAACAGCAGGTGTCAGGGCTCAGGGAGCAAGCATGGGGTATAGGAGAAGGATAACTAGGTCAGAAGGCCTGGAGCAAAGAATGCAAGCAGGGTAGTGCTGGGTTCACCATCCCTAAATATTATGCTCTCCATGGCTTCAGGCCCACTGGACAAACCCAGGCAATGAACAGCCTCAGACCTGGAGAGCAGAACTCCTGACTCACACATCTCATCTATCTTTTCCACAGTGCCTTGTGTTCTTGCAGTCACACTCTTTGTTGCAGATACAATGCCAGCCGGAAATATGGCTGTGACAGGACAGTGACTCAGAGTATACAGTTGGGCAATGAGAACTTAAACCATAACTATAAGACTTTTTGTGAGAAAAACCTATTAGACAGAGACATACACACACTCAGATCTGCTACTCCTAGCAACTCCTCCATTATATATTAAGAGGAGACCTCAAGCATTGCAAAATCTATTTGGGGGAATGGTAACCAGTTTTATTGCGTGCCTGTTCTTGAGAAAACCTCTGATAAATGGAATCAATGGAACCTTATTTATTTTCAAATCTGTTCACACATAGCCTTAGGGTCATTTGTGATGTGAGACTGAAGGGGACTGGGATGCTGTGGATGACAGCTGCCCACCATCTGTCTGGTCCTAAACCATCCACCTTCCCACTGTAGCTGCTCAGGCTCTCCTAGCCAGAGGCCTGTCAGGAGCCAATTGAGCTGTATCTATCCAGGTATCGTTAATTTGTTTCCGCTGTGATTATTCCTTCTGGCAGACAAAGCCATCCTTGTGGAAGGCAGAGCAGGACAATCCCACCCAGGCACATGGACCAGGCAGCTGGCAGAGTGCATTGAGGTGGCTCTGCCATCTGCTGCTTAGAAGGAAGGGCCTGAGGCTCACACATGCATCCAAAGCCTGTAAACCCCAGACTTCACCAAACCAAGTGGTAACGCCTCCATCCAAGTATCATCAGCCCTTCTGGTCACATGGATGCATTGTGTGACTTCTCATCCTCTTCAAGTTAACCCTTGTGATTCACTTTGACCTGATAAAAATGCTGGGCTGCCAGTGGGAGGGGTTGAGAATAGGAAGCAAAGAGACTTCATAGTGCGATTTGTCTTGCACTGGAGACAAATCAAGCCCTGGGGATGGCCTTAGCCTCTTCTGTCCAGAGACGGTCCTACTGAAAATAATAACAGATTATTTTCCTTAGAGCTAAATCATTCTCTATGTTTTGTCATTTTAGAAAACCAGAGATATATTTCAAACTGGTAGTGACACTTTCTTCTACCACCCTGTGCCACCAGTGCCTAGCACACAGCAGGCATTTATAAACAGTTATTGATACTAGGTGATAAATTATTAGCACAAGAGCCTGCTTATTTAGAAAAGGAAATTCTACAAAATCAAAGATCTAGAAGGACAGGCATGGACTATCCAGTAGAGAGCACACCTCAATATGTGACTGCTCAAGAAGCCACTTATCAAATCAAACACAAGTGTGACTCACATCACATGGGTCCTTTCAATGTGGAGACCTATTCCTCTCCAGGATCTCACCTATTAGAAAAATGTAGATTCACCCTATGGATTTTAAGATTCTGTCCTCTCTGTGGGGAGACATTTGGAGTTGTCACTCAGCAGCAGAGATCTGGAGGGACCAGATGGCTGGTAAAACAGGAGGCTATTCTCAATTCAGGGCCAACAGGAAAGCTGGAAGGCAGAGCCCAAATTTAGTTTGAAACCTGATGCCCGACAGTATAAAATTAGAAACTCCTTTGAACCATCTGGTTCTTTTAAATAAATACCTGTCTGTCCGATCCTAGAATGGAAGGAGATTCAAAGTCTAGCTCCCTTCCCTAAGACACAACATCTGTTCCATCAGTAGTGAACAGCAGCCATGGGAGATACTTAATACTGGCTAGCTGACAGAGCCTACACTAATGGCTGCCTATCTTAAGTACTCTAAAGTTCTTCAGAATCTTTCTGATTCCAACATCTCTTTCACTCTTCTCTTCCAACCACCAAATCCCCTCTTCATACTCTCCCTGAGGCTAGAATACACACACACACACACACACACACACACACCCCATCTAAAATATTTCAATGTAGTATTGTCCTTCTTCTGCCAACCCACCCATAATGATCATTCCTTCTCTACATTGCTCTACTTTCTATTGTCCTTCTCTCCCCTTCTCTTGACAGTGATATAATTTATCCACGACCCCCCAAAAATCAACACGCCACCCCCCTGTGGGGTGACTGTCTTAGTTCATTTTGTGTTGCCATAAAGGAATACCTGAGACTGGGTAATTTATTAAAAGGAGAGGTTTATTTGGCTCATGGTTCTGCAGTCTGTACAAGAAGCATGGCACCAGCATCTGCTCCTGGTGAGGACCTCAGGAAGCTTCCAGTTGCAGTAGAAGAGGAAGAAAAGCAGTGTGTCTTATGGTAAGGGAGGGGGCAAGAGAGAGAGCGAGGGGAGGGGTGTCATGCTCTTTTAAACAACCACTCTCATGTGAACTAGTAGAGTGAGCACTCACTCATTATGATGGAGAGGGCCACCAAGCCATTCATGAGGGATCTGCCTGCCTGATCCAAACACCTCCCATTAGGCCCCATCTTCCAACACTGGGGATCAAATTTCAGCATGAGATTTGGAGGGACAAATATCCAAACTGTATCAGTCACCATCCCTAAATATTATAAAATAATCTGTCCCCAGCCAAATCAATGTATACCCCAGACCCTTCTCCCTTAAACCCCCATTTTTCAGCTTTCATGTGGCCTAAGATCTCTTCCACCACACATCATCTCACCACATGCTAACACCACCCCAACCTTTTATCTTGACTGGAAATGGCCTAACCTGAGTGATTTAGTGATTTCATCCCTTGGAAACAGAAGTGAAGAAGAGTCTGGAGTGGAAGGGTCAGCAGTGAAGACCCCAAGAAGGGAGAGTCAAATAGGACCTCCCTAAGTACTTCCATTTTCTCTTGTATTCCAAAGGCCTTTTAAATTATAAATGAGATGATGTATAAATTCATCTAGTAAATTGTTGAAGCCCAATGCAAAAGTAACAACACTGTTATTACATTATTCCCACAAAAATCCCTTAATTAGCATAGAAATAGTGTCATTATAGTTCCCTCAAATGAGTTCCTTTTCAGTGACACGGTGATTGAGTCTCAATGTTGGAGTTGTCTTCAACTCCATCCCCTCCCTTGCCCTCTACATTGTAAGGCACAAGTTTCCATGCACTCTTCTTCGAGAAAGTCCTTCAATCCATTCTCCATATCCATTCTCTTTTGCCCTGAACTTAGCTCAGCCCTTTGTGCCTTTGACACTGAAGCATGACTCTCTTATTCTAGGGTCTACTTACTCTATGTGAGCTCAGGTCCTCCAATAAGCAGATGTCAACATGAACAACACATGCAAGATACTTCTTGGGGGAGATACTTGGGCAGGATAGAGAGGGAGAGAGGATGCATAGGCAGAGGGAACCTTTGGACCACACCCGTCTGACACCCGTGACAGGAGGGAAAGAAGACTGGTAGGAAGAGCCTCAGGCCATGCTGCAGTTCTAAGAAAGTCTCGTTTGACTGATAGGTAGTATTGAATCACAGATTCCCATTAGAAGAGACCACATCGAGCAGAATTGGCCCAGCTTTGGTACCTTCAATACGTCAGTGAGGGACAGCAGCAGCTCAGGGAAAGTGTGCATAAAGATCAGAGTAATGAGGAAAAGATAGCTTCTCAAGTACTAAGTGAAATGGACAGACAGAGGCAAAAACTGAAACTTGACTCCCTCTCACGCCATTCACAAAAATCAGCTCCAGGTGGATTGTAGATCTAAGTATGAAATGATAAAGCTTTCAGAAAATTATATATAGAAAAATTCATGACTGAGAAAAGAAGCCTGTAAACCATAAAGGAAAAGACAGATGCACTAGAATGCATTAAAGTTAAGAATTTTTATTTACCAATATTAAGAGCTTCTGTTTTGATAAGCAGAAGAGTGAAAAAACAAACAAGAATGGGAGAGTGTCATTTTAATACATGTAACTAAGAGGCTCATAACCAGACTCTATTAAAAACTGCTAAAAGGGCCGGGCGCGGTGGCTCAAGCCTGTAATCCTAGCACTTTGGGAGGCCGAGACGGGCGGATCACGAGGTCAGGAGATCGAGACCATCCTGGCTAACACGGTGAAACCCCGTCTCTACTAAAAAAATACAAAAAACTAGCCGGGCGAGGTGGCTGGCGCCTGTAGTCCCAGCTACTCGGGAGGCTGAGGCAGGAGAATAGCGTGAACCCGGGAGGCGGAGCTTGCAGTGAGCTGAGATCTGGCCACTGTACTCCAGTCTGGGCGACAGAGCGAGACTCCGTCTCAAAAAAAAAAAAAAAAAAAAACTGCTAAAAGTTAATCAAAAACAAAATAACAGAGAACCCAGTAGAACAAAGGGTAAGAAACTCAAACTGGTGTTCCACAAGAGACCATGCAAATGGCCAGCAAACATACACAGGTGCTGAATATCATTAATCACAAGGGAAATGCAAATTGAAATCACAATGAGATACATTCAACACACACCTGAATGGTTAAAATCTAAAACAGCGGTCTCCAAACTTTTTGGCACCAGGGACAGGTTTCATGGAAGGCAATTTTCCCACAGACTCAGGGGAATGGTTTCAGGATGATTCAAGTGCATTACACTTATTGTGCACTTTATTTCTATTATTATCACATTGTAATATATGATGAAATAATTATTGAACTCACCATAATGTAGAATCTGTGGGAGCCCTGAGCTTCTTTTCCTACAACTAGATGGTCCCATCTAGGGGTGATGGGAGACAGTGACAGATCATCAGGCATTAGATTTTCATAAGGAGCACATAACCTAGATCTCTCACATGCACAGTTCACAATACGGTTCGTGCTCCTATGAGAATCTAATGCCACCACTGATCTGAAAAGAGGCGGAGCTCAGGTGGTAATGCAAGCAATGTGGAGCAGCTCTAAATGCAGATGAAGCTGCGCTTGCTCACCCTCTGCTCACCTCCTCCTGTGGGACCTGGTTCCTAACAGGCCACAGACTGGTACCAGGGGTTGGAGAGTCCTGATTAAAAGATAACACAAAGTGCTGAAAAGAATGAGGAGCAATAGAAGTTCCTATGCACTATTGAAGAGTGTGTAAAATGATTCCACCACTTTGGAAAACTGTTTGCAAAATCTACTACTGAATATTGCTCATCCTGTGACCTGGAAATTCCACTCCTAGGTATGGAAATGCCTAGAAGTGGTTTTACATAATATAGGATATACACATGAAAAGCCATGCCCAAGAATGTTCATAGCAGCATTACTCACTATTATTAATATGAAGCAAATGTCCAACAGTAAATCTGTGGTCATATTCATTCCATGGCATGCCATAGTGAAAAGTAATGCATCAAAACTACACCCAATGATATAGATAAATTTTACAAATACAATGTTGAGTGACACATACTCTATGATTATATAAAGTTATAAATATATAAAGTTCAAAAATAGTTGAAACTAAAATATCATATTTAGGGATTCACACTTAGGTGGTAAAACTATTGGAAAGATGCAAAGACATGATAACCATGAAGGCCAGGATAGTGGTTACCTTTAGAAAGAGGGAAAGAGTATAATTGGGGAGGGGTACGCAGGTCTACTGGAATGCTAGCAATAGACTATTTTTTACCTGAGTGTTTGCTTTATAATAATTTGTAAAACTTTACTAACATATTTTATCCATTTATCTTAATTGTGTTATATTTCTCAATGTTTTTTAAAAGGAATTCTTTTTTAAAAAAATTACAGATGTAGTGGCTCACGCCTATAATCCCAGCACATTAGGAGGCCAACATGGGAGAATTGCGTGAGGTCAGCAGTTGGAGATCAGCCTGGGCAACACAGTGACACCCCATCTCTACAAAAATGTTAAAAATAAAAAAACTAGCCAGCCATGGTGGCACGTGCCTGTAGTTCTAACTACCTGGAAGGCTGAGGCAGGAGGATCCCTCAAGCCCATGAGTACAAGGTTACAATGAGCTATGACAGGGCCATCACACTCCAGTCTGGGTGACAGAGCAAGACCTAAAAGCTTAGTGTAACACAGAATAAGTGAAAAAGCCAGCAAAACATGGAAGACTAATCACAAATAAGTTAATTTCATCACATGATAAAGCAGGTTTATCATTTTTCTAAAACAAAAGAAGTGGGAAACAGAAGGTATTATTAATAGAAACATCCTCTGAAGCAAAACTGTCTCTGCTTAGAACCCAAACTATATAGAAAGGGTAGAAATTACTCGGCCTCTTCCTAGCAGGTAAGGGTTCCCTTCCCTTCACCTGGCTGGCAGTTTGAATTGCAAGGAAAGATGAAACTCTGTGAATCATGTTGGCAAAAGATGATTGAGGACTAATTTTACCAATGTACTTTAGGTACCAGTTTGCAAAGCATGCTTTTAAGTACTCTGATAATTAATGGGTAAGCTGGCAGGCACTTTTTCACTCTAATACCTTTATTTCTTAATTAAAACGACATGCAGATGTTAACATTTATTAATTATTTTACTAGTTCACAGCAATATAATTAACTGACTTTAAAAAGCTGAAAATGATACTTCCATCTTTCAGAAGTTGCAGCATTTGGTCTAAATGAAAATGTGAAGTAGGAAAAGGTGTCCTCATTTCACAATCTCTTTCCCCACATCTCTCCCCTGTGACTGCTTACAAAGTGGGCTGTAATAATTCTTCCCAATCCAGTGCATGTGCCCCTTTGCAATGTGACTTTGTCACCACTCCCATCGAGGGGTGGGGTCCTTTTCCCCACTAGGGACTGACTAAGGAGGAGGAGTGGTGGGAGCAGTTTGCTCCAGTGGGGAAGAGAATTTTATTGCATTGTTTAGAATTGATAGCACAAGGTGAAAACAAAATAAAAAGCAATCAACTTTTCATTAGTTTTATTATTACTTTTCAATTCTCTACAGAAAATGCACCCTCTTACTGTCTGCACCCAGGAGTTGTTCTCCCACTGCCAATCATTTCCCTGCTTGGTATGCCATTGTTCCCCACCCCTTGAATCTGAGCAGGCTTGGGACGTGCTTTGACCAGTAGAATGTGGTAAAAATGACACTTTGGGACTTCCAAGCCTAGACCTCAAGACATTTGCAAAATTTGCTCTAGTCCTCTTAGAACCTTGAGACCACCATGTGGGGAAGCTGAGCCTGGCCTCCTTGAAGATAGAAGAACACATGAAGAGAGAGGTCCAGCTGATAGCCAGCATTAGTTATCAGGCATGTGAGTGGGGCCATCTTATATCATTGACCCCAATCCAGCCATCAGATGGCAACAGCCACATGAGTGACTCCAGGCAAGACCGGCAGAAGAACCGTCCAGCTGAACCCAGCACAAATGGTGGACCCACATATTTCTGAGCAGTTCGAATGGTTTTTTAAAGTCACTAAATTGGGTTCTCATCCTAGCTCTTCCTTTTAGCAGTGAGACCATGAACAAATCACTTAACTTTTCTAAGTCTTTTCCTTTATCTGTAAAATGGGGATAATGATATAGAACTTTCTACATATGACTGTGGTAAGGACTGAATAGGATTATGTGTATGTGCCAGGGTGGAGGCACTAAGATGTGAAAGGTACCAGATACCAAAGTGAGTATGAACATATCCTACTGAAGGAATTCTCAAAGTAGACAGTTAAGAACTGGTTGAGGGCTAGGCGTGGTGGCTCATGCCTGTAATCCCAGCACTTTGGGAGGCCAAGGCAGGTGGATCACTTGAGGTCAGGAGTTCAAGATGAGCCTGGCCAACATGGCAAAACCCCATCTCTACTAAAAATACAAAAATTAGCCAGGCATGGTGGCACGTGCCTGCAGTCCCAGCAACTCTGGAGGCTGAGGCAGGAGGATCACTTGAACTGGGGAGGTGGAGGTTGTAGCGAGCTAAGATCGTGCCACTATACTCCATCCTAGGTGACAGAGTGAGACTGTCTAAAAAAAAAAAAAAAAAAAAAGAACAGGTTGAGGACTCTTGAACCCCTCAATTTCACCTCAAGGGAGTAAAGACAGAGAGAGGATTTTGTGAGGGGGTTTTCTTTGAAGAAAGCACTGTTGTAAGACTCCTTCTAAGAGGGGAGAGTGGGCTGGGTGCAGTGGGTCACACCTGTGATCCTAGCACTTTGGGAGGCTGAGGTGGGAGGATTGCTTGAGCCTAGGAGTTTGACACCAGCCTGAGCAACATAACAACACCCTACCTCTACAAAAAAATAAAATAAAAATAATTAGCCAGGAATGGTGATGCATGCCTGTGGTCCCAGCTGCTAGGAGTCTGAGGTGGGAGGATTGCTTGAGCCTGAGAGTTGGAGGCTGCAGTGAGCTGTGATCGCACCACTACACTCCAGACTGGGTGACAGAGTGAGACCCTGTCTCAAAAATACAAAAGTGGGGAGGCTGGAGAGTGCTGCCCTCTCTCTTCAAGCCTGTTTGAGAATGGGTCCTTCACCAAGCCTACTCAGAGAGCCTAAGATGTGCTCCTTGTAGTCCAGGAGCTCCTCAGATTCGTGCCTGAGAAAGTGAAACAACAAAGGGGAGGGCTGTCTTTGGGACACAAGGTCTAGAGAGAAATTTTATACCAGGGAGCTGCTGCCTAGACCTGGGATCCCCAACCCGCAGGCCACTGACTGGTACTGGTCCGTGGCCTGTTAGGAACCAGGCCACACAGCAGGAGGTGAGCAGTGGGTGAGCAAGCACTACTGCTTGAGCTCTGCCTCCTGTCAGATCAGTGACAGCATTAGATTCTCACAGGAGCGTGAATCCTTTTGTGAACTGCGCATGCAGTGGATCTGCATTGTACATTCCTTTTGAGAATCTAATGCCTGATGATCTGAAGTGGAAGTTTCATCCTGAAACCATATACCCTTCCCCATCCATGGAAAAATTGTCTTCTATGAAACCAGTCCCTGGTACCAAAAAGCTTGGGAACTGCTGGCCTAGAGGGTCCAGCAAAAGTGTTTGAGGGAATCTGTGAAAGAAAGTAAGGTTTAAACAGCTGCCAGCTCCAAAGAACCCAAATCCAGCCAGTTTGGAATAGAATCTATGAAGCAGGTACTATTACTATCATTTTACTGACTAGAAATGAAGGCTTAGAGAGGTTAAGTTGTTTGCCTAAGGTCATACAGTAAGTACCACAGACAGGATAAGAATCCAAGCTGATTCTTAACTATGCTATTCCAGATTACCTGGTAAACCATATGTGAAATAGACACCATCACCAAGCAAGACCAAGTGATTAAAAAAAAAAAAAGACATGAAAACCAAGCTATAGGCATGGCAGATTCTCTGTTATCCCAGGAAACAAACTGGATGTCCCATGCCTGCAGGCAAAGAATTGAAACAAGTAAATGAGAGCACTTTGGGACAACATCAATATACCATGCCAGCTGTAATGTACAACCCTTCCTCAGCAGTCTTCGCTCAGCTCCCCCTGTAAAAAAATCCCAGCAGCCAGTGAGTAAAGCTGGCTGGGGCAGGAAGGTCCTTACAACCATCTAACTGATAGGGAGTCAATATTCTGCCAGCTGTAGGAAACAAGGAACCATGGAGGATGACCAGGAGCACGGACATTTCATTCATTAGCTCCCACAGCCACAGTGTGGGACCTACAAGTCAGTCAAGGACAAGGGAAAGGTTTGAGACTGAGAAAAAACAAGGATTAGCTCAAAACTCTAAAAGGAACATTGCTAATTCATAATCAATAACTTTTAGTGAAATCTCTACTAAAAGTAACATTATGCCAACTTCATTTGTCAAATTAATATTCATAAGTATTTCATTCAATTTGTAAACAATCTGTAGGTTAGGCTTCCTTACTTGACAAGAATTCCAAGTGTGGGTGAGAAATTGCAGGAATTGAAAATTAAAGAAGTTGTTCATAGCCTGATCATTTCAAAGGCAAAATTGTTATTTGTTAAGTCTTCCAAAATACTTATAGAAGAAAAAATTACATTTAATATAGCATTTTTTTAAATTGTGCAGGGTGGGGGCCTCTAGAAGGATGAGTTCCTAGAATCTTTAAACAGTGTCAGCCTGAACAAGGAAAGAAAGGCCATTAAAGTCATCAATGAATCCAAGTTTTTCACACAATGCCTGAGATGTGGATGGTCTTCACTAAATCTTCACTACATTTACAGGCGACACTTTCTGTGACAGCACAGGATCTGAAGTCTGACTGCCCCAATTCAAATCCCCACTCCACACTTAGCTGTGTGTCCTGGGGCAAGTAGCTCAACCTTTTTGAGCCTCATTTTCCTTATATGTGAAGGATGGAGATTAATGAACCCACTTCAAAAGGTTGGGAGAACTGAGCTAACACAATCATCCCATAGTATCCATGCAGGATTGATTCCAGGACACTACCACATCCCCTACCACCCCCCATAAATACCAAAACCCATGGATGCTAAAGTCCCTGATATAAAGTTGTGCCATATATTTGCATATAAACTGTTCACATCCTCCTGTATACTTTGAATCATCTCTAGATTACTTATAATACCTAATACAATGCTATGTAAATAGTTGTTATACTGGACCAAGCACAGTGACTCATGCCAGTAATCCCAGCAGTTTGGGAGGTCAAGGCAGAAGGATCACTTGAGCCCAGGGGTTAAAGACCAGCTTAGGCAACATAGTGAGACCCCATCTCTACAGAAACAATAATAATTATTATCTGGTCATGGTGGCATGCAACTGTAGTTCCACCTACTCAAGAGGCTGAGATGGGAGGATTACTGAAGCCTGGGAAGTCAAGGCTTCACTAAGCCATGATCACACCAGTGCACTCCAGTCTGGGTGACAGAACAAGATCCTGACTCAAAACAACAACAACAACAAACCAACAAAAATTGTTGTTATTATACTATAATACTATATTGTTTAGGGAATAATGACAAGAAAAAACGTCTGTATGTGTTCGGTACAGATGCAACCATCCATTTTTGTTTTTAAATATTTTCAATCCTCAGTGGGTTGAATCCATAGATGTGAAATCCATGGACACAGAGGGGTGACTGTACACATAAGCACTTATAACTGTTCCTGGCACACAGCAAATGTTGAATAAATGTTAGTTGTTCACAGAAACTTGAATCTGCCAAGAGAACCCCACCCCACGGCCTTACTGTGTAATCATTTTTACGTCTTTCCAAGGTGAGTGTGTGCAAAAGTGGAGATGCTTCTTCAACAAGTTTCCTCCTGCACAAGGTCAGGGCATGTCTGCCATACACAAGCCAAGCAGGAGTTCAGGGTCAGGGGCCAGACAGGAGCTGACAGAGAGCTATTAATAGAAATATAGGGCACAGGCATTATGTTCAGAATGGCACCCCTTACTCCATGTTGGTTCTAAAAATCATTTTCCAGCACCCCAGAATGGCACCCCTTACTCCATGTTGGTTCTAAAAATCATTTTCCAGCACCCCTGTGGTGGATTATTTATGCGTATGGTGATGAAAAGGAGAATTTTTACAAAGCTATGTAATGAATGAATCCTTAACAAACTGAGTGGTTGATCTGCAGCAAATGGATTCGTTCTACAGAGGTACGAAGTATTTGAATGCAAATTCTCTTTTTTATAGACCCATAGAGGATCAAGATAACTGTCTATAAATATCTATTTGGCTGAGGGTAGAGGGAGAAGGAGGGAGGGAGGGAGGGAGACATAAAGCCAAAGAATTTGTAGTATCAACTCACTTGTATAAAAAAAAAAAAGAAAGAAAAACCCAAATTCCTCTCTTGTTTACACCACATGTGTAAATGCACAGAAGACTGAAGGGTGCATGTCAAACTGTTTGCAGTGCTAATTCTCACTGGGGAGCAGAGCAGATTTTCCACAGCGGGCTGTAGCAGGAGCACAATAGGAAGCAGAGGGCACTAACAGCCTGAAGCGATGCCCACAATCTAAAGGGAATGAAATTTGGTGAACCAGCAGGGTCCCAGAACCTTGAGCTGAACTCACAACATGGCCACATCACACCAGAGATCTCCCGATGAGACTGGGTTGTGAGAGTGAGCATTGAGGAATTCTTGCCAAGGAAGAAGAAACCCCATCTGCATCTTTCAAGAGAGGTAGCATCACCAGGCAAGGATGGCAGAAAGCAACCTGGATATTATAGATATATCTAAGGGACATATAATACTCCTAATATCACAGGGGGATATTTAAGGGTGATATATTATTCCTAACATCACAGTTGGTGTACACCCTGTGATATTATTCATAATATCTGAGGGAGATATATTACTCCTAAGATCATAGTGAATGTACATCCTGTTATATTATTCCTAATATCTAAGGGAGAAATTACTGCTAATATCACAGTGGGTGTACACCCTTTGATATTATTCATAATATCTAAGGGAGGTGATATATTACTCCTAATATCACAGGGAGTGTACACCCTGTGATATTATTCATAATATCTAAAGGAGATGATATATTACTCCTAACATCACAGTAGATGTTAACCCTGTGATATTATTGGTAATATCTCAGGGAGATAGATTACTCCTAGTATCACAGGGGGTGTACACCCTATGATATTATTTGTAATATCTAAGGGAGATATATGACTTCTAATACCACGGGGGGTGTTCTCCATGTGTCTTCACCCCCTGTGATATTATTCACAATATCTAAGGGAGATATATTACTCTTAATATATGTACACAGAGAGAGTATACTCCGTGTGATATTAGTAGTATATCTCTCTCAGATATTACAAATAATACAACAGTGTGTGTACACAGAAGGAGAACACCCCCTGTGATATTAGAAGTCATATATCTCCTTTATGACTCCTAACATCACAGGGTGTGTACACCCTGTGTGTGTAATCCCTGTGATTTTATTCGTAATATTTATGGGAGATATATGACTCCTAATATCACACGGGGTGTACTCCCTCTGTGTACACCCACTATTGTATTATTCGTAATATCTAAGGGAGATATACTACTCCTAATATCAAATTCCTAAAATATCCAGTGTGTACACACTGTGATATTAATGAAATAACATAGCTGTGACATTTCTACAATACCTAATGTTTACACACTGTGATATTAATAATATTGCTTTGATATTTCTGTATAATCAAGGTGTTACACCCAATGTTAATACACGGTGATATTAATGAAATATCATCCCTCTGATATTTCTGTAATATTCGGTGACTACATACACCACTGATATTAATGAAATATCATTGCTCTGATATTTCTATTATATCCAGTGTTTACACATTTTGATGATCTCAATGAAATATCATCACTTTGATAGTTCTATAATGTCCAGTGTTTACACAGTGTTTGCCCACTGTGACATTAAAGAAACACCATCACTCTGTTATTTCTATAATATCCTGTGTTTACACACTATGATATTACTGAAATAACTTCGCTCTGATATTTCTTTTTTTTTTTTTTTTTAGTAGAGACGGGGTTTCAGTGTGTTAGCCAGGATGGTCTCGATCTCCTGACCTCGTGATCCGCCCGTCTCGGCCTCCCAAAGTGCTGGGATTACAGGCTTGAGCCACCGCACCCGGCCCGCTCTGATATTTCTATAATATCCAGTGCTTACACACAGTTTACACACCGTGATATTAATGAAATATTACGCTCTGATATTCTTTAATATTTAGTGTTTATACAGTGATATTAATGTAATATCTTCGCTCTGATATTTCCTTTTTTTTTTTTTTGAGACAGAGTCTCGCTCTGCTGCCCAGGCTGGAGTGCAGTGGCCGGATCTTGGCTCACTGCAAGCTCCGCCTTCCGGGTTCACGCCATTCTCCTGCCTCAGCCTCCCGAGTAGCTGGGACTACAGGCGCCCGCCATCTCACCCGCCTAGTTTTTTGTATTTTTTAGTAGAGACGGGGTTTCACTGTGTTAGCCAGAATGGTCTCGATCTCCTGACCTCGTGATCCGCCCGTCTCAGCCTCCCAAAGTGCTGGGATTACAGGCTTGAGCCACCGCACCCGGCCCGCTCCGATATTTCTGTAATATCCAGTGTTTACACAGTTTTTACACACTGTGATAATAATGAAATAGCATCTCTCTGATATTTCCATACTATTCAGTATTTACACACTGTGATATTAGTGAAATACCATCACACCTATTTTCTATAAAATCTAGTGGTTACACACAGTTTACCCACTGTGATATTAACGTAATATCATCGCTCTGACATTTCTGTAATATCCTGTGTTTCGGCTGGGTACGGTCGCTCACGCCTGTAATCCCAGCACTTTGTAAGGCCGAGGCAGGCGGATCACGAGGTCAGGAGATCGAAACCATCCTGGCTAACACGGTGAAACCCCGTCTCTACTAAAAATACAAAAAAATTAGCCGGGCGTGGTGGCGGGCACCTGTAGTCCCAGCTACTCGGGAGGCTGGGGCTGGAGAATGGCGTGAACCCGGGAGGCAGAGCTTGCAGTGAGCCGGGATTGCATCACTGCACTCCAGCCTGGGCAACAGAGCGAGACTCCGTCTCAAAAAAAAAAAAAAAGAAAAATCATGTATTTACACATAGTACATGTACACCATGATATTAATGAAATATCATCACTCTGATATTTCTATATCTACAGTAGTCACACTGTGACATTAAAGAAATGTCATCCCTCTGATATTCTATGATATCCTGTGTTTACACACTGTGATATCAATGACATATAATCGATCTGATATTTTTATATTATCCAGTGTTTACACACTGTGAAATTAATGAAATATTATCGTTCTGATATTTCTTTAATAAGCAGTGTTTACATGCAGTCATATTAATAAAATATCATGGTTCTGATATTTCTATAATATCCAGTATTTGTAATTGTAAATGTAAACACTGTGATAATAATGAAACATCATCACTCTGATATTTCCATAGTACAGTGTTTACACACCATGATATTAATGAAATATCATCGCTCTCATAGTTCTATAATATCCAGTGTTTACATATTGTGGTATTAGTGAAATATCATCGCTCTGGTATTTCTATAATATTCAGTATTACATACTGTATTTCTGATATTTCTATAATATTCAGTATTTACATCCTCCGATATTAATGAAACGTCATCGCTCTGATGTATCTGTAACATTTAGTGTGTGTGTACCATCTGTGATATTAAGAAAATATCATCACTCTCATTTGTCTGTAACATCCAGTGTGTGTGTACACACTGTGATATTAAGGAAACATCATCACTCTGATATTTCTATAATATCTAGTGTGTACATACTGTGATTTTAATGAAATATCATATTAATGAAATAGAATATGTCTGCTATTTCTATAATATCCAGTGTGTTTGTACACGCTGTGTTATTAAGGAAAATACCATTGCTCTGGTATTTCTATAACATCCAGTGCATACACACTGTGATGTAAATGAAATATCATCACCTGATATTTCTATAATATCCAGTGTGTACACACTGTGATATTAATGAAATATCATGGCTCTGATATTTGTAATAATGTCCCAGGGTGTAAACACAGGGTGTACAACTAATGTAATATTACAAGTAGTATCTTCCTTGGATACTACGAATAATGTCCCTGGGTGTATACACCCACTGTGATATTACGAGTAGTATCACCATGGGATACTACGAATAATGTCCCAGAGTGTACACACAGGGTGTACACACACTGTGATACTATGAGGAGTATCTCCCTTGAATACTACGAATAATGTCCTAGAATGTACAAACAGGGTGTACACCCACTGTGATATTACAAGTAGTATCTCCCTGGGATACTACAAATAACGTCCCAGGGTGTACACACAAGGTGTACACCCCCTGTTATATTATGAGTAGTGTCACCTTTAAATGCTACAAACAATGTGCCAGGGTGTACACACAGGGTTGTACACACACCCCTGTGATATTAAGAGTAGTATCTCCCTTAGATATTACTAATAATAACACAGGGTGTACTGCCATCGTGATATTGGCAGTAATATCTCCCTTAAACATTACAAATAATATTACAGGACATACACACAGAGTGTACTCCCATTATGATATTAGGAACAACATCTTTTTAGAAATGATGAATAATATCACATGATGTACACTGACTGTGATATTAAATATATCTTTTATAGATTATGATGAATAATATCAGAGGGTGTATACCCACTCTTATATTAGGAGTAACACATCTCCCCTATATATTACAAATATTATCACAGGGTGTACACACAGGGTGAATGCTTACTGTGATATTAGGAGAAATATTTTCCTTAAATATTACCAAAAAATCACATGGTGTACACCCATTGTGATATTAAAAGTAATGTCTCCCTTAGATATTACAAATAATATCACATGGTGTACATCTACTGTGATATTAAAAGTAATGTCTCCCTTAGATGTTGCAAATAATATCACAGGGTGTACACACAGGGTGTACATTAACTGTGATGTTAGGAGTAATATCTCCCTAAGATATTGCCTGTAATATCACAGGGTGTACACCTATTGTGATATTAGGAATAATATATCACTTAGATATTACAAAAAATATCCGAGGGTATGCACCTACTGTGATATTAGGAGTAATAATATCTCTCTTAGATGTCATAAATAACATCATGGGGTGTACACCCACTGTAATATTAGGAGTAATATCTCCCTGAAATGTTATGAATAATATCATGTGGTGTACACTCACTGTGATATTAGGAGTAATATCTCCCTTAGATCTGACGAATAATATCACCGGGTTTACATAAAGGGTGTGTACCCACTGTGATATTAGGAGTAATATCTCCCTGAAATGTTATGAATAATATCATGTGGTGTACACTCACTGTGATATTAAGAGTAATATCTCCCTTAGATCTGACGAATAATATCACCGGGTTTACATAAAGGGTGTGTACCCACTGTGATATTAGGAGTAATATCTCTCTTAGATACTATAAACAATATCATGGGGTGTACACGCAGGGTATATTCCCACTTTGATATTCGGAATAATATCTTCTTTAGATATCACAAATAATGTCACAGGGTGTACACCATTGTGATATTAGAAGTAATATCTCATAGGTATTATGAACAATATCACCAGGTATACACCCATATGATATTAAAAGTCATATATCTCCCTTAGTGGATATACAAATAATATCATGGGATGTACACCCACTGTAATATTAGGAGTAATATCTTGCTTAGATATTACAAAAAATATCATGGGGTGTACATCCAATGTGATATTAGGAATAACATCTCCCCTAGATATTATGAATACTATCACTGGGGGTATACACCTACTGTGATGTTAGAAGTAATATCTCCCTTAGATATTATGAATAATATCATGTGGTGTACACCCCCTGTGATATTAGGATTAATACCTCCTTTAGACATTCTGAATAATACCACAGAGTGTACACCCCTTGTGATATTAGGGGTAATATCTCCCTTTGATATTACTATTAATATCACGGGATGTACACAAAAAGTGTACACTCACTGTGATATTAGGAGGAATCTCTCCCTTAGGTATTACGAATAATGTGATGGGTTGTACAGAGAGGTTGTACACCCACTGTGATATTGGGAATAATATCTCCCTTAGATATTATGAATAATATCATGGGATGTACACATAGGGTGTACACCCACTGTGATATTAAGTGTAACATCTCTCTTAGATATTACGAATACTATCACAGGTTGTACACCCACTGTGATATTAGGAGTGATATTTCCCTTATTTATTACAAATACTATTACAGGGTGTACACCCACTGTGATATTAGGGGTAGTATCTCTCTTAGATATTATGAATACTATCACAGGGTGTACACCCACTGTGATATTAGGAGTAGTATCTCCCTTAGACATTACAAATGTTAATACAGGGTATACACCCACTGTGATATTAGGAGTAATATTTCCCTTAGATATTATGAAGAATATCGCAGGGGGTATACACACAGGGTGTTTCACCCCCCCTTAATTATTACTAATACTATCACAGGGTGTACACACACTGTGATATTAAAAGTAATAGCTCCCTCAGATATTATGAATACTATCACAGTGTGTACACCCACTATGATATTAGAAGTAATGTCTCCCTTAGATATTACTTAGATATTATTACATAATATCTCCCTTAGACATTATGAAGAATATCACAGGGGGTACACACACAGGGTGTATTACCTCCTGTTATATTAGGAATAATATCTCCTTTTAGATATTATGAATAATATCACAGTGTGTACACCCACTGTGATATTAGGGGTAATATCTTTTTTCAGGTATTATGAATAATATCACAGGGTATACAGCCACTGTGATATTAAGGGTAATATCTCCTCTCAGATATTATGAATGATATTACAGGGTGTACACCCACTGTGATATTAGGAGGAATTTCTGGCATTGTTTCCAGATTAACTGAGAACTACAAGGCCCTCTTTATTCTTCCCCAGTCATCTGCCAAATTGCCAGAGAAGCTGGAACATCTCCAATTGTTAGGAAATCTTGCAATTTTGGATATAATATTCTTTTGTTCTTTCAGCCTCCAGCATGGAGACAACCTTGCGTGTATGAACACAGGTGGGTCTATTAGCTACTCACCCATCTTACCACTACCAATTACTACTTCAAAAGTCCTAGTTCAGTGGTTGAGTGTCTTCTTTCTGGCTTACAACTGTCACAGTCTTTGTCACTAAAAATATGTGCTTCTTCCAGCGCCTGCTGTGTCCCATGTCAATGGCCACATCACCATCTCTTCGGGAAAGGTGTTCCATGAGGACCACTGGAGGACAATGAGGGAGATACAGACTCGAATGCATTTATTTGTCAAAGCCGAGGCTCTGCTGACCTTAGAGTTTCATGAAAGATGGAAGATACCTTTTGACAACTCATAGAAGACAAGAAGAATAGATGTTTCCTGGAGCAGTGGGTTGGATAAGGGATATTTTGCATAAATTTCCTCTGAGACCCATGATTATAAATTTGCTAAACCAAGTGACACACACTGGTCACAATGGAACTCCTCCCTTTTCTTTGTTCTCTATTTCTCACCAAGCCATGAGACTCCAGCTCCACCATACCTCTGTGACCTCTCCTCCTAATTTCCCCTGATGCTGCTCAGCTTTCATTACAGCCTCCAGGCTGACTACAACGTGCTGGGCTGTCTAACCTCGTGTCTCTCCTAATTCATGCTAACTGATGGCACCACATTGCAGTTTGGAGGCTGGGTGTCTTGGGAGAGTGGGGAGTGCAGCATCTTACTGTGTTCTATTGTCATTTTTGTTTGCAAACAATTTCAGTTCTCACTGTAAGCCCTCTGGAAATTAACAGCATGGGAGATATGGGTTCATATACTGGGATTTCCGTTTGAGAAGAACTTCCATAAAAGATGTATCCAAACACACAAGAATGAAACAAAGCTTGCTGCTTTGGTGTTAGGGACTGAATTGTGTTCCCTTAAAATTCATGTGCTGGAAGTCCTAATCCCAAGTAACTCAGAATGTATCTGCATTTGGAGATAAGGTATTTAAAGAGGTAATTAAGTTAAAATGAGGCCATTAGGGTGGGCTGTAACCCAGTATGACTGATGTCCTTATAAGAAGGGGAGATTAGGACACAAACACACAGAGAAACCATGGGAGGCCACCTGCAAGCCAAGGAGAGGGGCCTCACGAGAAACCAAAGCTGCAAGAACTTTGATGCTGGACTTTCCGGCCTCCAGAACAGTAGAAAATCCATTTCTATAGTGAAGCCCCCCAGTCTGCGGTATTGTGTTACAGCAGCCCTAGCCGACTAAGCCACACAGTAACTTTTAATGTTGCAAAAGCCAGATAGTGACTAGAAGCCTGATGTTCAAGATGATTCAAGGGAAATTACCCTCTGCACCACACTTTGTCCAAGGCCACAAGGCCCTGACCAAGCCTCTTTATTCACATAAATCCCCTCCTCTGTGCCCCTTCTTCCCCTGCCAGGAACTTAATGATGTTTGTTCTTACAGCCGCTGCTTTTATATCCTTCCTATAGCACCTAGTCTTCCAACCTGACACCTAAGCTTAATGTGATGTGAAAAGAGGAGGGACACACAGACTTGCATGTTCATCCTGAGGGGCAGGAATGCTGAAAGGACTAGAATGCCTGGGAATTTGGGTAGCCTAATTGATACTGTTGTAAAATATGTATTTTTAAAGGTGATGAGAACTCATCTAAAAGCTCGTTTCTCACTCCAAGTCTCACAGTGCATTGTAGAATCTGAATGTTATAATAAAAAGGGACTGAATTAAGGTGAGAGAAGAGACAAGGGTGAAGGATGGGCAGAAAGGCAGAGCTGTTTGAAGCTGTTCATTGGTTCGACACACATTTGAGTCCCCACCATGTGCAGGAGCTACAGGTATGGTGGAGAGCAAAAGCTATACAGTAACTGCCTTTGGGGAGCTTCTGAGCACATAGGAGATACACACATACATTTGTACATACACATTGCAATATGCAATCACAAACTGTAGGAACTTCTATGAGGAGAAAGTGCCAACGGCTTTGAGAGTGAGCTCAGCGTGATCTGCTCTGGTGTGGGGGGTAAGGAAGGCTTGCCTGAGCAGGACCTCTGAGTTTGTGCCACATGGAATCCATGGTCTCTCAGTTAACACTCGCCCCACTCTACTTCCTCCGTCAGGCCAGAAGCCTGAAGACTACATTTTCCAGACTCCTCTGCCAGCTGATTATGCTCACAGGAGGCACTGGCAGGATACTGAAAAGTAGGAGGCAGGGAGAAGCCCTGTGTTTTCTTGATTCTAGCAGTGACAGCAGCAATAGCAACAGCGGCAGTGACAGCAGTGACAAAAGCAATAATGGTCGTGGTGGTAGTAGTGCCAAGAGTAACTGAGAGCTCTTGAGCTCCTCCTTGGGCAGTCAAGTTCCAGCAGCAGCAGCCTCAGCATCACAGCGGTTATGGGCTCTGGGTGACATGGTGGTCGCTTCTGTGCAGGGCATCCTAAAATTACCAATCTTTGAGTTATTTTGCCTTCCTCTTTGTTCTCCCACCATTCCAAGACCTCTGTTACCAATTTCCTGAATTGAACTCCCTGTTTTAAAAACATAGAGTAGTTTTGCTTCCCTGAATAAACAAAATATTCCTAAAATAGCTCCAGGAAACTGATTCAAAGATAGGATCTGGGATTGATTATCTGAGTTGGCGTGCATGAGATGATGACCTCAATGCCAGTGGAAAATAAGATACCAGTAGTCCATGGGATGCCGTAGCAAATTGTTAGTTAAATTATCACTGCTGACTGCTTGAGATGAAGTACATATGGAAGGTAAGGCTTCCTTCTCCCTGTGGAGACCAAGTGGTAGTTGCAACTATGTTGGAGGGAGCAATAAATATAAAGACTCTGAATGAACTGGCTGTTTCTAAATGCACTGGTGAGTTCACAGAAAGAAAACTACAAATTTGGGGCTTAAATATCTCGGCTGATGCCACAGTCCAAGAACCAAAAAGCTTTGATAACAGCACAAGAAGAACCTCTTATCTCTTAACAGTCAAAGAGCCAATTTAGCTAAAAAGACAGACCTGGAATCTGATCCTGTAGGTTGCAGAATTATAATTAACAGACCCACCCAGATCTCTTTTGTGACCTATGAGTGTATAATCAATCAACCAATCCAGTTACTGTTGTAGGTCTTGGGTATAAAGGTGAACAAGACCAACAGTGCTTCTACCCTCAGAGAAGTCCACACAAAGATCTGGAAGAAAGGTATCCAAGCAGAGGGAAGAGCAAATGCAAAGCACTGAAATGGAGTCAGCTTGGTGTGTGCGAGGGACAGAAGAAATGTCATCCTGGAATGCGGTGAATATGGAGGAGAGTAGAGGGAGGTAAGGCCAGGGAGACAGGCAGGAAGCAGGTCTAGCAAGGTCACTGCAGGCCATTGTGAATAGTTGTTTTATTCTGGTCTAATAAAAACCATTTGTAAGTGCTAAGCAGGAAGTGCAATGCAATACAATTCTGATACTAACCACCCAGAGTCAGCACTGACTCCAACAACACTGTCCCTATTTAGACACCAGCTGCAAGGTTGAGGTGTCTAAATAGACACCTTCAGACCACCCACACTTCTGACCAACTAGCTACAAATTCTAAGATTTTCACGGCCCCCTTGGTAATTGTTAGAATGAGTCGCTGAATGTTAGAATGTGTCACAGAACTCCCGTGAACTAAAGTACACAGGAGAGTACTGGTAATTACAGTTTTATGATAAAGGATACAAATCAGAAGCAGGCAAACAAAGAGACACACAGGGCAAGATCCAGAAGGATCCCACACATAGAGTTCCTGGGCCTCTTTTCCCCATAGAATCAGGGCATGTCACCCTCCCAGCACCAACCAGGAAGCTCCACTAAACTTCCCTGTGAGTTTCTATTAGGATTTCCTTACCCAGGCATGTTTGAATGAATTAGGGGCCCACGTGATTAGACTCAATCTCCAGCTTCCCTGCCCTCTCTGGAGATTGGACCAATATCACATAGCTCAAAGTTCCAACCTTCTAATCTCATGGTTGGTCTTTCTGGCTCAGCCTACCCCCATCCTGACTCAACTCATTCGCAGAAGCTGTCTAGAGGCCTAGCATGAGTCACCTCATTAGCATAAACAATCAGCACCCACCATGGATAACAAAGACACTTTTATCACTTGGGAGATTCCAGTGGTATTAGAGGCACCACGCCAGGAACTACGACAAAGACCAGACAAATTATTATATAATTGCAGGAGAGTATCATAATCTGAGTTAAATTTTAGAAAGATCACTGCAGTTACTATATGGAGGGGTTGACAAGAAGAGGCAAGAGTGGAGCTTACAGTGGCATTCTAACTGGACTGTTCCTAGGATGATACCTTGGCTGTCTTTGGGCTGCCTAGTCTCTCCTGGTCCATTTTCCAAATCAGGTCCCTAGCCTTCTCACTGATCCCATGAGCTACATAATATCCTTAGAGTAAATATTTTCTACTAAGTTAACTAGAATTTGTTTCTGCTGTTTTCTACCAAGAACTCTAACTATTACATACTCTCTCTTTCCCTTTCTACCATGAGGCTGCCATAGTTTCTCTTCCACAAAATAGAATGTGGCTGACCCACAGTTCCTAAGTCACATGTTCCATCTCCAGACACCCACACTGGTTTTCAGTTCCGTTTCCAAATTCCTAGGGAAGAGAATTTGATCATTCCATTTTAGGTCATAGGTACTCTGTTAGTCCAATCAAGTGCGGCTAAGAAAGCTGGGTCATGTAGTACAAAATGGTTGCTAGGGCTTCTTGTGCCCAAAATTATTGTTACATAGAACAGATACCCCAAACGTTGCTTCCTACAAATAGATGGAATTTAGGCAGCCAAGGAGGAAAAAGAATGAATTTTAAGAAGGAAAACATGAGTTGATGATGCATAGAAGCTGGAATGGTTGTGGCATTTTCAAACAATAGGAAAGATTCTGGCCAAACCAGAGCAGAGGCATCTGATAGGAAGTGGAGGAGGTGTGGGCTTGACTGGGAAGTGTGAAGCCATTCTATGGAGGCCCTGAACATCCGGCAGAAAAGTTTCAGCGTGTGAAGAAAATTGGAAGCCACTGAACTTGTCTTGGCTGGCAAAGATTCTGAAAGGTATTATCTAAACAGCAGGAGCGAGTTGAATTGGAGGGGCCATGAGTTTTGGAGTACATTGGAGGTGATGCCACAAAGAGTGAGAGACATTAAGATTTTTTAAAACTAAGATAAGATACAGTCATTTTCTGTGTGTGGAAAATGAAAGAGAAATAAATCATAGGTATGCTCACAAAATTAGTTAATGACAGAGTACCATGAATTGCAAAGCTATAAACACCCAATTTGTGAATCTCCTCTAAAAAAGAATAGCCAGTTGCATACAGAGCTCTTTCTGTGCTCCTCCCTCTGGTAGCCTCTACCCTTTGGGAAGCAATAGCATGGCCTGGGACTGCGAAGAGCTCTCAAATCTAATGAATACCTTTTTTCTTCTTTAGGAAATCATGCATTTTTGCTGACTCAGCTCAGGGTAACCACTACAGGAAATTTATTTTTCATATGCATGCACATCCTTTTTAAGGGCCTTTTCTCCCTCTTTCCTCTTATCTAACTTTTGCTCAATTATCTCAGAAGAAAATGTCCCATTTTGTCCCCTTTTTCTTCCATTTGTAAGCCAAAGAAAAATGACCCTAATCATGAATGATAAGCCTAAAGTAGTGCCAGTGATATAACCATATGAAGAAAAAGGAAAGCCGTAAATTTGGAAGTGAGACTTAATGTCATAAAGAGCCAGTAGCATCAAATTAGGAAGTCCTGGAAAGGGCCCAGATTTCCCTTCAGAATCTCCACCATGGTACTCATCTATATTTTCAGCCCTTAATTAAATCTGCTTTCCGCTGTGCTTTTCATTCACCATTTAGTAAAAATGAAAACCTTTCTTAATAAATTTCAGAGATGGGAGATTAAATTACTTACATAAATGCTAATATGGCAATGAAATTTTTTACTAAATTTTTTCTTGTAAATACATGATATGGCATCAATATAAATGAGTATGAATGACTTTATTGGGCTAACCTGGGTACCTACCTGCATTGATAATACCGTTTTTAATGAGAAAATGCGTTCTATCTTCAAGCAAACAGACTTGCAAACTGATTTCTGGAAATCTAGTTTTCGAAAGTTGAACACTTTAATTCAATTAACATATTTTAATGAGAAATGCAAAATTGTATAATTATTTTAAGTATGAAATTGTGTAATTATTTTAAGTCCAATAATGGAGAATTCCAACATGCAAGTTTAATGCATGTGACTTCCTTTTCTCACCACTTAATTGGTTTTGGCAAGCAGCCAGTTCTTTATTTGTTGTTCTTAAGCTGTCTTTATGAATTCTGCTAGCTTACAGAGTAAAAAAAGATGAGCTGGAGGTAGGGGTTTGGCTGCATGAGTTTTCTAAATATATTATTAATGCTTCTTAAATTATCTTCAAAGTTGGGTATCTCCCTCAGTTTGGAGCATTTTGTCACTTGGTTTAGCACAATGATCTCACTTTAATGTCCATATAGCCAGATGCAGCTGCATTTATTTACATTTTTTAAATGAATGAAACTCTTAACTTGTTGACATAATGGAGAGCCTAAAAATGTCCCATTTAAACTCATCCTCACAACTACATCCGCATGGGTGGCAGTTGAATTAGACCCATTTTGCAGCAGAGCTGATTTTCAAGATAAATGTTTGAGTGAAATTGAAGGGTTTAGAAAGCCTTATTATTGAGTGACACAGAAGAAACTACTTTGGTTGCATTTCAAATTTCCAACTGAAATTTCAAGTCAGGGCCATGAGACAAAACCACAGGAGCAAAATATAACGAGAGTGCAGCTGCATTTCCACTTAAGTTGGCCTGTAAGATACTTCCCCAGGAACTAGATGATTTTCTTTTGAACTTTTAGCTATGGGGAAGAAAGATCAGAAATTTTGAAGCTATGAGACATACTTCAAGGCCAGCCTCCCAATTACCCACGTTATGTGCTGTGAATAGTATCCATTCATTCGTTGACGTTTATTGAGAGTCTTACTATGTGTAAAGTTCTGTGTGATCAATGTCACAGGAATACAGAAAGGAATAAAATTCAGTGTACCCTCAAGGAGCTTACAATCTGGAGGGAAGGCACTTAACTATAATATAAAGAAAAGTAAGCAAAATATAGAAACACAGAATACGGAAAATACAGAAAGACAAAGTTCAAAATACAGAAAGACAAAGAAGGGAATGATTCGTTCTACCTAGGTGGCACAGGGAAAGGTAGAAAGGTGGGTCTACCTCTCACGGATAGCATAAGCGAAAACATGGAGGTCTGAATGGCATATCCAGTGAAGGGCAAGTAGTGCAGTGTGGCCAGTATGGGGCAGTGACCAGCATGGTGCATAAGGAAGGCATGGGGTAGGTTGGGACTGAATCCTAGAGGGTTGTAAAGTCCCAGCCAGGAACTGAACCAGGTATCTTGGGCAGCAAGGAGCCACGGACGATTCTGAGGAGGTAAAACTATCTGACCTGGACCAGAGAGAAAGATAACTCATGCAACAATGAAGAAAATGTCGAAGTTGGAAATTTGTTATGTCATGAAGCTATTGAAATAATCCAGAAGAGTCAAAAAGTACTTAAATTATAGCAGAATCAAGGTATTGGACTGGGAAGAAAGCTCAAAGGAAGAAAGGACAGAACTTGGCAATTGATGATTTGGATGTCAAGAGACCCTGGAGTTTAAAGAGAATGGAGAACAAGAAATGGAAGATGACTGAGGCTTCTGGCCCAAGTGAAAGCAAGGACAGAAGTCCCAATAGCCATGATAAGTAAATACGGCAAGAGGAGCAGTATGCAGGATGACATGTTAAATTAAATGTGCTAAGTTTTAGTTATGGAAGAGAAATGCATGGGAAGATGTCCAGTAGACCACTGGAAATCTGTGTTAGCCACAAGAAATTTAGAGATGAATATAGGTGAGCCCCCTCAGACAGAAAATCTGAGCGGGAAAAGATGGGAAGATAAAACTTTGAGGAAAGGTACATTTAAACAATAAGTAGAGGCCAGGCATGATGGGCTTACGCCTGTAATCCCAGCACTTTGGGAGGCTGAGGCAGGAGAATCACTTGAGACCAGGAGTTCGAGACCAGCCTGGGCAACATGAAACACCATCTCTACAAAAAAAAAAAAAAAAATTTTTTTTTAATTAGCTGGGCTAGGTGGCCATGCCTGCAGTCCCAGCTACTCAAGAGGCTGAGGTGGGAGGACCACATAAGCCCAGGAGTTGAGGTTACAGTGAGCTCTGATTATACCACTATACTCCAGCCTGGGCAACACACAAGACCTTGTGTCTTAAAAAAAAAAATTAAAAAAAGAGAGAGAGAAGAAGGAAGAGGCAGGAAGAATCATAGAGAAGGCATTGTCCAAGACATGGTAAAGAGGCAGTTGTTCTTCCTCGCAGCTAAAGGATGGGGTACAGGGAGGCATGGGGTTTGAAAACTCCACCACATAAAAGCTCTTCAAGATTGCTACCTGTATATGTAGCAATCTCATTCGGTACTATGACCACATCAAAAGACTTAAACAGGGTCTGTCCTTAGGAACAGAATTCTGTCCCCAAGCTCTCCTCCATACTCATAAGAGACTCATCTTGGTCAGACAGTTATGGTGCAGAAAACTACCACATTCCTGAGACTCTTATGGGATGAATTAAGCAGAGAATGAATCTAAAAGCTCGGTAAAGCTGAAGTTACAAACTTTTCCACTTTAATTAACATGTCTAGGCCAGGCGCAGTGGTTCACGCCTGTAATCCTAGCACTTTGGGAGGCTGACGCGGACAGATCACTTCAGGTCAGGAGTTCAAAACCAGCCTGGCCAACATGGTGAAACCCCGTCTCCACTAAAAATACAAAAAAATTAGCCAGGCATGGTGGCAGGCGCCTGTAATCCCAACTACTCGGGAGGCTGAGGCAGGAGAATCGCTTGAACCTGGGAGGTGGAGGTTACAGTGAGCCGAGATCGCGCCATTACACTCCAGTCTGGGTGACAGAGTGAGACTCTGTCTCAAAAAAAAAAAAAAGTAGTGTGTCTGATTTCTACTCTACTCCACTTCATACCCTGGGTCCTCTCCTTTTGCTTATTATGGATGGTACTGACAATGAATAGTCATGCACTATCTATCAGTTAAGCTGAAATTAATCCAGCATCTCCCTGTATCCCAAACTAGATGTCCATTATTGTTCTTATAATTGCTGCTGCTGTTATACATTATATATGCATACAGTGCTTTATATGTGTGAACCACAGGTCTCGATCAATTTAGAAAGTTTATTTTGCCAAGGTTAAGGACACACCTATGACACAGCCTCAGGAGGTCCTGACAATGTGTGCCCTGGTGGTTGGGGCACAGCTTGATTTTATGCATTTAGAGAGACATGAGACATCAATCAATATGTGTAAGAGGTACATTGGTTTGGTCTGGAAAGGCAGGACAACTCAAAGCACAGGGCCGGGGGCTTCCAGATCATAGAGGGTAAGAGACAAATGGTTGCATTCTTTTGAGTCTTTGATCAGCCTTTCACTGAATACACGATTTACTTGTGAGGGGTGGGTAGAGGAATGGTCACTTAGCCTTAGTGAATCTGCAGTTTTGCATAAACAATAAGGCAGAGAAAGCAATCAGATATGCATTTGTCTCAGGTGAGCAGAGGGATGACTTTGAGTTCTGTCCTTTGTCCCACAGCTGTGAAGATTAGCTATCAACTTACATTGCCAAGGTGAAATTCAACAGAACTGTTTTAGGGTAAAGATCTTGAGGTCCACAAGGAATTTCCTTGTGGGCAAATTGTGACAGAGGTATGTAGTTTTTTTCTTTTTAAAAAAATCTTTGTAGCTATCTTATTTACCAATAAAATGGGAGGCAGGTTTGCCTGATGCAGTTCCCAGCTTGACTTCTCTCTTTGGCGTAGGATTTTGGAGTCCCGAGATTGAATTTCCTTTCACAGATGCGACCATCCCTTGCCCATGCATTGATTCATTTGCTTCTCACCACAATCCTGTAAGGAAGACGTTGTTTTGCCCTCTCCAATTCTCACATCCAGAAATTCCTTACACTAATCGCTTCCCTCAGGATTCAGTCCAGTCATCTTCCCAAGTCTTTCTCTAGCACTTTCTCTCCACTAACTGGAATCCCCCTCACTTCTTTTCCTTTGATAAGATTCTTTCTTTCTAACTTTGTCCCTAGTCAGTGTCTTTCTTCTGACAATCATTGCCTCTGAGCTAACAAGACCACTATTGTCTATCCCATTTTGTTTCGTCTGTCCCATCTCTGCCCCATCACCTTGGAGCATTAAAGGGCTCTACATTATGACTTAGCATTTCCCACAATTAAAACCATTATGGGCAAGGCACAGTGGCTCATGCCTGTAATCCCAGCACTTTGAGAAGCCAAGGTGGGCAGATCACCTGAGGTCGGGAGTTTGAGACCAGCCTGATCAACATGGAGAAACCCCGTCTCTACTAAAAAATACAAAATTAGCTGGGCATGGTAGCACATGCTTGTAATCCCAGCTACTCAGGAGGCTGAGGCAGGAGAATCGCTTGAACCCGGGAGGCGGAGGTTGCAGTGAGCCGAGATCACGCCATTGCACTCCAGCCTGGGCAACAAGAGTGCAACTCTGTCTCAAAAAAAAAAAAAAAAAAAAAAGACAATAATTATGACAGCCATTTCCCACAATTAAAAAAAAAAAAGGCGGGGGGGGGGGTGCCACCAAAATGCAAATACGCTTGAAAGGGAGACTTTTTCTACTAGGCATATCCTTGGAAAGTCAAATCAAAGGTGGGGAGGGGTAGGCTGCTGATAGACGGATCCTTGCCCCATCTGACATTGTCGGGACACATTTCCCATCCTCACCCCTGCTGGGGGACCCCACTTCTGTCCACTCTTCTTTGTATCCCAGGGAGGCTGACCTTTACGACTGCATTTACAGGTTCCTTTACCCTCCAGCTTCTGGCTAAGGGATATTAACAAAAGAGCCAGAGGGCAAGAGAAAGAGCAGGTGTTTATCCTCTAGCTCCCTCCCTGCCTTGCTGCAGGTGACAGTGGTCCCATGCCTCTACAGAAGGCCACAGATTCCACTAGGCAACCATCTCCTGCAGCCACACTACTGCTGTCCCCAGCTCTGAGAATAGGCCCTTTCCCTGCCTCCTTCACACCTAGAGGTGGATTTAATGGCACCCACTGTTACCAGCCCCAGTGGCAGCAGCCCTCCCTTGCATCCTTGGTGCTTCCCTTACCCCATCCACATCTTTGTAGTGTCCCTTCATTCCACTCTCCTCAGTTACTACATTCGACAATGACCTGCCAGACAAGGTCCCTGCTACAGAGCATGCAGTCCCCCACAGCCCTGTTATGCCATCAGCAGCTGTAAATCCCTTCACAGTAATTAATTTGCTAAGTCAATTCAGTTGAGTACAGTAACATTAGAAAATGAAACTTCAGACAGGTAAACCTTGATGAAAGGGACAGTCCGTTTGCTTCTCAGGGATGCCGTAACAAAGTACTATATGTTGGATGGTTTGAAACAACATAAGCTTATTCTCTTGCAGTCTCAAGTCTGAAGTCAAGGTGTCAGCAGGGTCATGCTTTCTCTACAACCTGCAGGGGAGGAACCTTTCTTGCTTATTCTAGCTCCTGGTGTTTACTGGCATCCTTGGCTGCAGCTGCAGCCCTCCTCTGTCATGGCATGGCATTCTCCCTGTGTGCCTCTGTCTTCTCTTGATGCTCTCCTCGCTGCATCTACATTCAGATTCCCCTCTTCTTATGAGGACACCAGTCCTATTGGTTTAGGGCCTGCCCTAATGACCTCACCTTAAGTTGACTTCATCTGCAAAGGGCCTATTTTCAAATAGCATCCCATCTGAGTTGCTGGGGGTTAGGACTTCAACATATCTTTTGAAGGGGGGAAACACAATTCAGCCCAGAATGGTCAGATGTAGAAGTATAGGCCGGTAGGTGTCTATGAGTACCTGGTGTTTCTGAAGAGGCTGAATCTGCAAGGCATGCTGCCTACAGCTAATGAGTACCCGCCAGGGTGGCACCTGCACCTGCCATTGGGGGATTGGCAAGAGGTACTTAGGAAAAAAAGACCAACCTCTGGGACTCGCTCATTGCAGATCAGCACCTGTAATGTGGCTGTGAAAAGGTGAGGAAAGTAGTGTGTCAAGTTTGTAAAAAACTTGAGGCGGTGCAGGTAGAAGACACTGTCTGTGGTGATATATGATCATAGTAGCTATGTTTAGACTCTCCTGTTATAGAAAAGGACTCCATGTTCATGCTAGTCTCACTACTGATTTTTTCCATGTCTTCTCTGCTGGGTCCATTACTGATTTTTCCAAAGACTTTAACTCAAGAAAAATAATCTCTGTTCTAAGACCACAGACTTGCTGCTTGGGTGTTCCAAGCTGGCAACTGGTATTTTTAACAGTCATTTTTTATAGACTCGAGAGATAAAAATCTGGGGACATCTATAGACAGATTGAAGATCTAAAAGTCTTAAATCCCAAATTACAAACTATAATCCTCCAATTCCTCACCCTATAAAATCAACTCCCAGCATTTTGATGAACAAGTTTTACCACCCTGGGTAAAGCATTTTCCAAACTCCACCAGACATTCCAGACTCTTAGTAGTCTCAACCATTTACACTCTTCATATACAATCACATGTCATCCATTTCATGTATTCATTCAACACATAGTAATTTGCTTAGCAGATGTTATGGTTGAATTGTGTTCCCCCAAGAAGATAAGTTCAAGGTTTTTAGTTGTTTTGTTTTATTTGAAACAGGGTCTCGCTCTGTCACCCAGGCTGGAGTGCAGTGGCATGATCATGGCTTACTGAAGCCTCAACCTCCAAGGCTCAAGTAATCGTCCCACCTCAGCCTCTAGAGTAGCTGGGAGCACAGACATGTGCCACCATGCCCACCTAATTTTTGTAGTTTATGTAAAGGCGGGGTTTCACCATGTTGCCCAAGCTAGTCTCAAACTCCTGGGCTCAAGCAATCCATCTGCCTCAGCCTCCCAAAGTGCTGGGATTACAGGCGCAAGCCACCACTCCCAGCCTATGTGCTCTCAGCCTATGTTCAAGTTTTATCCCTCAGTACCTGTGAAAGTGAACTTATTTGGAAATGGGAACTTGCCAGTGTAATCAAGTTGAGATGAAATGGGGCAAGCCCTGATGCAGTATGACAGGCATCATTATAAAAAGAGGAGAGGAAACACAGGGACAGACATGCAGGGAGAGCTCCACATGATAACAAGGCAGAAACTGGATAAGGCAAGAAAGGCCACAGATTACTAGCAGCACCAAAAGCTAAGAGGAGGACACACAGCAGATTCTCCCTTCGAGGCTTCAGAGAGAGCATGGCCCTGCTGACACCTTGATGGCAGACTTCCAGCCCCCAGAACTGTGAGATAATACATTTCTGTTGTTTTAAGCCACCCAATTTGTGGTGATTTGTTACAAAAGTACTAGAAAACTGATACAGCAGATAGACTCCTAAATTCAGCCAGATTGTCCTCTCTCTGATTTCTCTTTTTTTTTTTTTTTTTTTTTTTGAGACAGGGTCTCACTCTTCAGAGCTCATTGTAATCTTGAACTCCTAGGCTCAAGCAATCCTCCCACCTCAGCCTCCCACGTAGCTAGGAATATAAGGGTGCATCACTGCTCTCAGCTAATTTTACTTTTTTTTTTTTTTTTTTTTTTTGTAGAGACACAGTCTTACTGTGTTGCCTACGCTGGTGTCTCTGATACTTTAATCTGTATCCCAACTCTATGACTTTGCCAGAGCATTTTCCTCTATTTGTAATTCTCCTCTCCACCTCTACAAATCAACAAATTCTAACCTTTTCTCACAGCCTAACTCAGGTGTCTCTGTTCTTTGAAGCTTCCTGAATGATGCCAGCCCATATAAATTCCTCCTGAATAGACTCACATAATATTTATTATATAAATGATATTATTTAGTCCTTCATTATGCCCTTTCTTTTATTGTCTTTGCCACTGCTTCTCTACTGAATTTTCCTGAGCCTCAATGTCCTCGTCTGTACAACAGGAATAATCTAAACTCACAAGGTGGTTGCAATGGTTAACTTAGATAATATTAAGTTGAACCACATAAAGCTGCGAAACAGTCAACCTGATATACGTAAGTCTTTATTATAGCATTTAGCATTTAGTAGATACAATTTGGTGATGGTGTTATTCCTGCTTTTGTTATTTTTGACTCCGTTTACTTTTATCTCCTAGATCATTTAAAAGGTCTTGAAAACAAAAAATATTTCTATTATTTGACATTGTGACTATGTTAGGTAGAGTCTATTCCACTCAATTTAGCAAATGTTAATAAATACCTGTTGGTTGTCCTATGGGCTCCAAGCTAGATCTCAGGCCCAGAATCCAGCCACTTCTGCCCACTTTCCCTACCACCACCCAGATGGGAGCCACCATCACCCCTCACCTGGATGACTGCAAGAGCCTCTGCTGGTGCTGCTTCCACCTTGCCCTCAGCAAGGTCTGTTCCCAACACAGTTATGAGAGTGGTCCTCTTACTTGTCACATCATCCCACCCTTCTTCTTCAAACCTTCCACAGCCTTCCTCATCTCAGAGTAAAACCCAAAGCCCACAAGGCCCTCTGTGCCCAGACCTCCTGTTTTCTGTCTGACCTCATCTCCTGGCTTCAGACACTGGGTCTCTGTGCTGTTCCTCACACTCCCTAGAGCCTTTGCACAGGAAATGCTCTTGTTTGCAGCTCTCTCCTTTACCTTACTGGAGAAACCTACCCTGATTGCTCTATTTAAAATTGCAATCCACCCATGCCCCAAGTTCCCACTCCCCTTACCCTCCTCTGCTTGGCTTTCTGCACCTTACCTTATAAGCACATCTTTATAACTGTAGATCTGTTACTTATTGTCGGACTTGCCTCCCACCCCACCCTCTACCTTTCCTTACTAGAATACAGGCCCCACAATGGAGGAAACTTTGTCTTTTTTATTCTTCAGCCCAACTACCTAGAACACCAGCAATCAGGAGCAATAAATGTTTATAGAGTGAATGAACGCCTTCCCTCGCCTCTCTACCATCTCCCCAGATAGACTTCCTCCATTTTGTTTGTTTTATTTGTGCCAATTGCCTCTCATCTGCCTCTGTGCTGCAGACCCTCTCCTGAGCTCCAGCTGCCCACCTCAGTCACTTGATGTCTCACAGTTGGGTCCAGAACTCACATGCATATTCTCCACAGTGCAGTTAAATTCATACTTTAAAATTTAAATCCAATCATGTCACACCCCTGCTAAAAATCCTTCTACTGTTTCCCATTACTGTTAGGATAAAGACTAAAATTCTTTCATTCTCTGCATCACCTGGTTCCAACACATCTCCATTGATCTACAATCCTCCCTGGACTCATTCCAGTTGTCCTGGCCTTTCAATTCTTCAAAAGTACCACATTCCCTACGACCTAGAGCTTCACTTCGCTAATTCCACACTCAGCTTTAACACTGCTCTCTCTAGAAAGCCTTTCCAGACACCGTAGATGGGGTCTTCCTGTCTTAGACCCCTGTATTGTATAAAGGTACACAGCGCACCTCTTCATAACATTCAGTAGAGTGACTAATGACTCACTGAGTCCCTGTTTTCCCCATAGAGTTCCAGGCTCTGTGAGTTCCAGGCTTCATGAGGGCAGGGTTCATGCCTGCCATCTTCCCCACTGTACCCCCAGTGCCTAGGGCAGTACTTGGCATAGAGCAGGTATTTAATAAATGGTTATTAAATAAATGAAGAAACTGATGTGACTACAACTGGAGTACACTATTCTCTTTCTCCACTCCCACATTCCTGAATCTTTTTCCTTGATGTCTCCAAATCAACATGCTAGGAAGAGGAAATTGGAAGACGAAGAGAGGCCCTACACCCTGAACCCCCAATGCCAAGCCTAGGAAGTCTGCCCTACTCAGCTAGCCACGGAAAAGTTTATTTTATCCCAGGGGGCAAAAGAGGAGAGTCATGGAATGATGTGATGGAAAGAATGCTGAGTCTACAGTAAGAAATGTAGGGTTTAGGCTGCCCAGTGGCTCACGCCTGTAATCTGAACACTTTGGGAGGCCAACGTGGGTGGATCACAAGGTCAGAAGATCAAGACCATCCTGGCCAACATGGTGAAACCCCATCTCTACTAAAAATACAAAAAAAAAGAAAATGGTGGTGGGCACCTGTAATCTTAACCACTTGGGAGGCTGAGGCAGGAGAACCACTTGAACCCAGGAGGCAGAGGTTGCAGTGAGCCGAGATCACACCACTGCACTCCAATCTGGCAACAGAGTGCAACTCCATCTAAAAAAAAAAAAAAAAAAAGAAGAAATGTAGGGTTTAAAATTCCAACTCAGCATCTTGAGAGCTGTGTGGTTTTGGATGTGTCTCAGCCTCACTCCTTTCATCTGTAAAGTGTGGATACTAAACCCTACTTCACAGGCTTGCTGTATTAAACGTAATACTGTGCATGAAAATGGTTCCTAAGCTCTAAAGCCTAGAACACACAAATGTTAGTTAATATTGATAATGGTAACATAGGAGTAGTTACAATGGAACAGCCAAATGCAATTTGAGACTTGACTAATGGGATTTAATTTACCCTATACATAATAAATAATTGAGAAATAATTCCTGAATGGAGGTACATGGAAACCGCACAAACAAAATATAACACTACATAATGATTTATAGAAACAAGATTTTACAGCATATTCTCTAGTCCCCTCCAGCATTCCTCCTGGAAACAACCTTACCCTAGGACCCAGGGAACTGCAGAGGATGCGTTTGGTGAAGATTTGCCCAGGTTCCAGACTTCCCAGAAGTGCAGCCCTCTCCTGCCCCAGAAGGCAGACTGTTTTCTGTGCCTCCACAGCACGAAGTAAGGCCAACAAACAGCAGGCGCTCAGCAATGCCAGTATATAGCAAGCGCTCCGCAATACCAAGCTGGCTCTCCTCCATGGACCTTCAGGTCCATGTTGGCCAAAACAGTCTTGGTTCCCATGCCTACATCAGTGTGTAAAAATTCAGGACTAAGTCTCTAACCCCTCATTATGTCCAGTACACCTACAAGGGCATGAAGTTACAGCCCGTTATCAGAAACGAAGTTTGACTTTTAGCAGGTTAGGCCTAACTAGAGTTCAGAGGAATATACAAAGCATTTCTTCATTTTCCCTGTGGAGTCCCTTATCAGTTCCCACTCAGATGAGCGCTAGAAAATAACCTTCCCTCTCTGCCTCCCCACCTCGTATGTCCTATCCTACCAACTGCCCCCATTAGCATTTGCGTTTCACCTGGAAGGGGCAGTATACGTTCACTAGGGTTGTGTGTGAATCTAGAGGAGGCTATAGGTCCTTCTGGTCATTCGGAGCAGCCCATCTCCAAAACAGCCCTCTCTTTTTGCTAATATTGACTACTTTGATAGCATCCTTGTGTCACATCAAAACCCCCAGCCTGGTAAGATGGAATAATATAATTATGCATCCCTCCACTGCTCACACCTGAATGTTTCTTCTCCTATACTTTCTTTTGAATTCGTCCTCTCTTGCAAAGATGCTGATAAATACCCTGCAGGAGCTGGATTTTATGCAAAAAAAAAACAAAAAAAAAAACAAAAAAAAACTTAAGATGCTGCTAAATAAATTAACTGCCAGGCTGACACAGATTGTATCAAAGTGGAAACTGTGTCTCTGTGCCAATGGATGACTGGATCCCAGTGTAACACAAACAAAGCAAGAACAAAGCTGAACAGTTGCTCTGAACTTACAAACTTAAACAAGCTGGAAACCAACATTCAGGAGGCCATCTGACCTATGACTCACCCTGCTTTCCCATTTCGGGTGGGAGCAGGGAGAGCTGCCTGGGGGAGGCTGCCCTGGCCGACTCGCCCTCATGGTTTCCATCTCCTCTTCCCCCATATGGTACACAGGCCATGAAATAGTGACGACAGCAGTCTGCCTACCATAGGCACGTGGGCAAGGGCTCTCAGGAAGACAGCCAAGAACCTCAACATTCTCCAGATTCAATTCTTAATCCCACCGTTAGCTTCCTAAATGACCATGCACAAGTTGGGTAATCTCTAAAATGTAGGATATTTGTGATATGCTCCATATGGGACATTGTTAAATACATTATTATTGTTCACGGGTTTCAGGTAATTCTTTTTAAAAATGAATTTGTCTTTATATTCTGACCATGAAATATAATCATGTAGAAAAACAACACATAATCATTATAGAATATTTGAAAATACAAAGGAAGAAAACCCAAATTGCCTGTAACTCTATGACCTAAAGGTAACTATTATTAGCACCAGGCATTGGCCAGCTGCCGTGGCTCATGCCTATAATCCCAGCACTCCAGGAGGCTGAGGTGGGAGGATCACTTGAAGCCAGGAGTTCAAGACCAGCATGGGCAAGAAAGCGAGGTCCCCAACTGTCTAAAAAAAATTGTTTTAATTAGCCAGGTGTGGTGATGCACACCATGGTACCAGCTACTCAGGTGGCTAAGGGAGGACGATCCTTTGAGCTCAAGAGGTTGAGGCTACAGTGAGCCATGATCACACCACTGCACTCCAACCTGGTCAACATAATAAGACCTTGTCTCTTAAAAATACATAAATAAATAAATAAATAAAATTTCAAAAAATAGACATTTTGTTTATTTTATTTTATTGTTTTAGAGACAGAGTCTTGCACTGTCACCCAGGCTGGAGTGCAGTGACATGATCATAGCATACTGCAGCCTTGACCTCCCAGGCTCAATCAATCCTCACATCTCAGCTTCCCAAGTAGCTCAAACTACAGGCACGTGCCATCAGATCTGGCTAATTTTTTGTAATTTTTATAGAGATAGGGGTCCTGCCATGTTGCCCAGTCTGGTCCTGAACTCCTGGCCTCAAGCAATCCTCTTACCTCAGCGCCCCCAAAGTGCTGGAATTACAGGCATGAGCCACTGCACCCAGACCAGGATTTTCCTTTAACTCTTATGTGTATGTACCTATATAGAGATAGATACAGCTATTCAGATATACTTTAAAAGAAGTATTATTATTGTATAGATATAGATATATATATGTCCATATACATATATAATTTTGATACTTTTATATTTGTAATTGACACATAATTATATATTTATTGGATATATAGTACTGTTTTGATGCATCTAATGTATAGTGATCAGATCAGGGTAACTAGGATATTCATCATCTCAAATATTTTTTTACAAACTCTATATATGTGTCCTGTTTTTATTGCCTTACATTGTATCCAAGCCATTTTTCCATGACTTTAAAAGTCTTTCTAGAAACCACTTTGCATAAAATTTTGCATAAGATTCCATCATAGGGTTTTAGTAAAATCATGTTGTGCTATATATACGGAGTAGAGTAACTGGTAGCAAAGTGTTCATCAAACAGCCTGATATGAGCACACACCAGACCCCATTTTAGGATCTGCTGCCTTAGTAACACCCATCAGGCAAAGTTCACAATTTTATTCAACAGCCATTTCCCTGGTGCTTTTGTGAAATGAAGAAAATAAAGTCTCCTGCAGTAAGAAACAGTACTTTCTCTCTTTCTGGAATTAAAAAATTATCTTAGTGGCTCACACAATTCCTTGAACAGACAGGTGATAAATGCTGTTGTTTACAATGTCAGTAGAGCACAGGATTGACAGCAGGCTAGAGTGCCTGTGATGCCTCCCTCAGCAGTACAAGCCCCTGGTGAGCAAGATTTGTGCAGGGTTCATCTTCATGTCCCCCAAGCACCTGTCCCCCACACACTTTGCATGTACACACAATGAGCACTCACACTCATCAGCTTTTTTGAGCCCTGTCTTAGTCTGTTCAGGCTGTGATATTGTCAGATATTTGTACCCACCCAAATCTCAGTTGAAATGTTATCCCCAATGTTGGAGGCGGGGCCTGGTGGGAGGTGATTGGGTCATGGGGCTGGAGCACTCATGAATGGCTTAGTGCTTTCTCATGATAGTGAATGAATTCTCATGAGACCTGATCGTTTAGAAGTGTGTGGCCCCCTCCCGGCCTCTCTCTTGCTCCTGCTTTCACCATGTCATGTGTAGGCTTATGCTTTGCCTTCCGCCATGATTGGAAGCTTCCAAAGGCCTTCCCAGAAGCAGAAGCCATCACTGTGCTTCCTGTACAGCCTGCAGAACCATGGGCCAGTTAAACCTTTTATAAATTACCCAGTCTCAGGTGTTTCTTCGTAGCAGTGAAAGAATGACAAAATACAGGCTGCTATAACAAAATGCCTTAGACTAGGTAGCTTATAAACAACAAAAATTTATTTCTCAATGGAAATAATTGGTAACACTGAGACCTAAAGCCTTCCAAATAAATGCTGCATTGCAACAAATAAATAAATAAATAAAGTGAACCTGCTCTCCCACCCCCAAAAAAGAAATCTATTTCTCACCGTTCCAGAGGCAGGAAGTCCAAGATCAGGCATGAGCAGCTCTGGTGTCTGGTGGGAGCTCTCTGCTTCACAGATGGTAATTTGTTGCTGTGTCCTCACATGGCACAAAGAGGGAAAAGGCTCCCTTCAGTCTTTTACGAGGGCACTAATCCCATTCATGGTTCATTAGTCTGCCCTCGTGGCTTAATCACTTCCCAGAAGGCCCAACTTCTTAATACGATCACATTCGGGATTCATTTCAAATATGAATTTGGGGGGACACCAACATTCAGAACCTAGAAAGCACCTACTTTTGGTCTACTTAGCCAGATGCTGAGGAGGAGTTTTGATTTGAAGTTTTGTAGGAGGATAAAATACATACATTTGTAATAGAAAAAACCAGCAAACGTAACTGTAGTTAAGTGAATCTGCTGTGCTCCCATTCTGGTCTCTGATCTAGAGCACATACATGTGACACAGTGCCCGGCTGAAACAGAGGATGAGAGAGAACCCCGCAGAGCTCACCATGCATGGTGATACCTTAGTAGTGGCACATAGCTCAGGCAAACCCTTCAACATACCCTCAAGCAGCACAAACTCCATTCTCCAGCATATGGCAGGCCTGCCCAGTGCCTCCTTAGAGCATCTCTGTCTCCTGGCTCCTCTGCCTGGCCAATTTCTAACTCTTATTCTGTATTTTCTGGATCCTATTCTAATACCCCCATCTCCTCAGCTTTTGGCTCCTCCCATTCATACTCCCAGGATTCCATCCTTCCCTAATCTCACTGTTTCACCTCCTTGTGACTCAGACTGAATCTAATACACATCCCTGACCCTTGAACACCACAGATCTTGCTATATTCCATGCCATTCTAGGCCCAAGGGTGATGACCCACATAGCTACTGCCTCCACCCCGTTTCCTGGGTAGAATACGCTGCTGTCACATGTGCGTGTAGAGCAGAAAATACTGCCATCATTGTGGCATCCATCCATCAGTGAGCTGGCTCAGTTGGAAATTCACAAGGACACACCCTGACTGTGGAAGGTCTGATGTTCTTCACTTAGGAGGAGGGGTAAACAAGCTATGTGGACCTGAGCAATGAATTCCTGATATGGACTGCTCCCAAGCCTTGGATGCCAAAGCAAGGAAACCAAAGAATATACTCAACGAGATCTTCCCCTACTGGGTTAATGCTTGCAACTTAGGCATTTCAGTAAAAGTTACTCTCCTTTCATTTAGTTAAAAGTGGCATGACACCAAATATATGCAAAACACATGGAAGTGTTTATGCATTTCCCATAGCTGATTGCAATTACAAGATTCTCAGTTGAAAGTTTCAGAAACCCAACTCATGTGATCTCAAGCAAAATATGAGATTTGTGGGGTCCATGCAACTAAAACGTACAGGAGTGCAATTGACATGAGAGCTACAACATCAAACTTGGTCTCTCTTTTTTTCCTGCCTTGTTTTCATCTTGAATGGCTACATTTAGGCAGATACTTCCTATGTAATGGCAAGAGAACAACCAATGGCTACAGATTTATATCTTATAATCTAACAGCATCAGTGCAAAGGGAACTCTTCTCTCCCAGGAGATTCTCGAACATTCTGGAATCCAATCTCACCGCTTGGGCTCCTGGCCTGAGTCACTTGCCTATCTCTGAATCAACCACTGTGATCAAGGGAAAGGGATAAACTACACAATCTGGGTTGGGAAGACACTGTTTCTCCAAAAGGAAATCAGGGAGCTACCATCATAAGAGGAAGAAATTGATACTTGAAGGCAAAAATAACAAATACACCCAACAACCCACCCCTCAGCTTCTCATTTTCTATACACATCCTTCTTTCCATTTGTTCAATTTCAGTAATATCCCTACCTAACATAATGCAACTATACTACATACTTCCAAAAATTAAGTCATTCCCTCTACAGTCATAGACAACCCAAAGTTATGCCCCATTTTTGCACCCAGCTCCAAGACCAAGATCTCAAGGTCACACAGATTTCTATCAATGTGATCTGTATATAGCAATTCAGTTTGACACTCTAGAGGCTAAATGATGAATGCAAACCACCCCAACACACTCAGTATATTAGACAGAAGAGAAAATAGCAGAATATAATAGAATTTCCCATTTGGAAATGAGAAGGGGAAACAGCCTACTGTGATCACCAGTCCTTTAGGTACATCATGGTCTGTTGGACAAGAACAGCAAGGACTCACACTAGCAGGGGACTGAGGTCCTTGACCAGCCGATCTGACAACCCTGGTTCTGCTGAGAGGGTCCCCTTTGCCAGTCGTCCTCCATTTCCACTTCTGAGGTGGGACCCTGGGAGGATCCTTTAGTGACCCATTTCCAGATGGTGCAGATTTGAGAGCAGGGGTTTACCTTGGGCTGACCAGTCAGAGGCCTTTTTCAATCATACTGGGATTTTTCTGGCAAAGCAATTCCCTAAGAAGTTTATAACTTAGTACTCTTTCAGTCCATTTGCATCTGGTCATTTCATGGGACATTAGGCAAAGCAAGAGACAGTGTCCTCGTCTAGACTCTGGCCTGGGAGTTCTGTTTCTTAGCAGCAGCCTCAGGGCTCCACCCTCCTCAGCTTAATGGCCTCCACTTTATCCTCTGCATCAGTGAAATTCAAACTACAGCCTGGAATGGGAAGGCCCTGCTAATCTGCTTCTTGCCCTGCAGCTCAAGGATAATTATTATTTTAATGAATCACTGATTTGTAGTCTCACAGCCATCTCTTCCTCCATAGTCTATGATTAGAAGACTTTTTAATATTTTTACTGACATGTAAGACACATATAGAGAAGTACAGAAATCACACACCTTACAGCCCACACAAATCATCACAAAGTAAGCACCTCCGTGTAACCATCGCCAGGTCAAGAAATAGAACAAAACCAGGACCTCAGAAGCCCCTCTTTTCCTCTTCCTATAACTAACCCTTTCCCTTGTCCCCAAAAGTCTCCATTCACTTGACTTCTAACACCATATATTCATTTTGCCTGGTCTTGAATCTTACATAAACGAGACTCTATGGTATTTCATCATATCAAGCTTCTTTCACTCAAAATTAGATCTGCAAGATTCTTTCATGTTGTTGCACGTAGCAATAGTTTGTTTGGTGTATTTACAAAGTATTCATTGCAAAACTACACACAATGTATTTACCCACTCTGCATTGATGGGTATTTGGGCTTTCTCAATTTGGGACTATTACAAACAATGTTGCTAATAACTTTTTTTTTTTTTTTGAGACAAGGTCCCTCTCTGTCACCCAGGCTGGAGTGCAGTGGTCCAATCATAGCTCACTATAACCTTGAACTCCTGCACTCAAGAGATCCTCCTGCCTCAGCCTCCCAAGTAGCTAGGACTACAAGTACACACTACCATGTCCATCTAATTTTATTTTTATTTTTTATTTTTTGTAGAGATGGAGTCTTCCTATGTTGCCCAGGCTACTCTCGAATTCCTGGCCTCAAACAATACTCCTGCGTCAGGCTCCCCAAAACACTGGGCTTAAGCGCTTGAGCCATGGCGCCAAGTCAGCACATTTTTTGTGTGTTTTTTCTTACACATACGCACACAGAGACCTAGGAGTGGAATTGCTTTGTAGTAAGGTATGCATACATTCGCCTTTAATGATAATGCCACACTGTTTTCCAAAGTATATGGGTCTCTTTATACTCCCACCAGCAGAGGATGAGGGTTCAACAGTTCCACATATTCATTAACACTGATATGATCAGTTGTTTTTTTAGATTTTAGCTGTTCTCCTAGAATGTGTAGTGGGATCTCCTTGCTGTTTCCAGGCATGTCCCTGATGACAGGTGAGGCTGAGCACTTTTCCTGTTGATTGTCATCTGGATCTCCTCTGTTGTGAAATGCCCTGTCAATCTCTTCCTCTCACTGTTGTATTGAACTGACTGTCCTTTTCTGATTTACTGATTTATTTGCTGGAGTTGTTTGTGTATTCCACATAGGAGCACTTTGCCAGTTGTCATCTGTCCTGGAGGAGTCAAAATCGGGCTCCAGCTCCTTCCCAATTTTAGTAGTATCTTCTGTTCTGTTTCCAGTGTCTCTGTCTTTGCTGGAATGAGCTTCATCACGTAACAGAGAACTCACCTTTTCCAACCCTGAAAAGGACAGTGTTGTCTGGCTCTCAGCTACCAAAAGAGAAAGGACTTCTTTTATCAGAGACAAATTTTTCTTCTTTTTTAACTTTCAGATGATAGAAGCTTGTCTTTTTCTCAAAGGAACTCACTAAGAACTTCAGGAAGTAGCCCACACACTCCACAGCCTGAAAAGTTCTATCAAGTGCTTTAATGACCCAGTCTCCAATGGCATATGCTGTGAGTCCTAAGGGAGAACAGGCAACAATTTAATATGCTTTATTGGAGCATAACAAAGACTGCCAACTTCTTAGCCAGGGATAGGAGACCTTTATTGCCTTCCATTCTACCTTCAATTTGCCAATCCACATTTTAGGGTCTATTACTTGTAACACTCCATTGCTAGGTACCGATTCCTGCCAGTAATCTTTTGCAACCCTAACTAACTTACATACAAAAGAAAAAAATAAGGTGGGGGATGAGGGGAAAGATTTATTATGCAATGTAACTGAATTATCTGTCACAGCTGCATACAGGTCTCAAGCAATTTCATTTGGACCAAGTTTCTCACCATCCCTCTGTTCTCCTCTCCTCATCCCTCTACTACCCCTTTGTGTCAGCTTAATTCATTCATTCAGGTAGGTAGGCAGGTAAAATAGCCCCCAGCAATTCCAGGCTAGCATGTTATCTTTTCAGACACCTAGGACAGGGAGAACTTGTCTTTCCCAAGAGTTCCAACAGAAGTTCTGAAATTAAGCCTCACTGACCTGGCTCAGAACATGTGCTCACACTGGAATGATGGGCACAGAGGCCCCTTCACACCCAAAGAAAACCCAGTGTGTGTTTCTGAAGGAGGCACAATGGAGACTGGGAAGGTGAAAACAAAAGGTATTCTCGACAGTTATTTACCAATTGAAAGCATCTTTAAAACTTGTGACAGCTCCTATCACCCAATATTCATCTTCCTTACCCCTTCTTCCTGGCTGATGGAATCTCAATTTCGCTTGCTTGGCAATATGTCCAGTTTCAGGGCATGAATCATAACCACCCTAAACCAAGGGCAATAGGCACACTCCCCTTGTCCAGATTATTTAATGGGTGGATTTATAACATTCTCTGATCAGTAAGATGGACAGAAGATCGACTTGGGAGGTGATTTTCCTTCCCAAGAGGAAGGGAGGTTTATGCCGACAGCCCACTTGCTGTCCTGGTCACCTCCAAGCCCATTCCCAGTTCCTGCCTCTGGACGTAGTTGTATTGAGGACGTGACGCCTGGAGCCACAGCAGCCATCTTGTGGACTGTAGGGGGAAGGCTGAGAGAGTACCAGAGATGCCAAGTTAGTGCCCTGACAACGTGGAATTACTGATCCGATCCAGAAATACCACCTCCAGTCTGCTTGTTCAGAATGCAATATGTATAAAGCCATTGGTTTTCAGGCTTTCTGGTTCTTACAGCTGTATGTACTCTAACTCTCCCATAACTATTCTCCATAAACACACATGAGCCTCTCTTCACGCAGCTGTGGCAGGCAAGGAATAAGCAGGAATTCAGTCAACCATCATTCCTTAAGGTGAAACCACCTGGATTATCCCCATCTCACAGTACACAAATCCGGGACTGAAAAAGGAACACAAGCTATGCATGCACTTCCTGTCCCAGAACCTCTATCACTCTTCTCACTTTGTATTAACCTGAACCTTATGAAACTGACAATATTCAATTCAATGCCTTTTCTGATCTACAAAAAAGGCAATTCCATGTGGTTCAACCTAACTTTTACATATCTCTATGTGAACTAGTTGTCCATCTAAAATAATAAAAAGATCAGAATCTATTTTAAAAAGAGTTTATTCAAGAGCAAAGGTTGAGGATGAGCCTGCTTGGGAAGCACAGATTCCAAAGAATGGAAGTCAGTGTTCCTAAATGTAGAAATGTGGGATCACTTATATCAACAAAGCTTAGGGAAGCTTAACAGAATTTCAACATCTTTCTATGTAAGGCTTAATGTGTTGTGCTCAAGCCTTTCTATGTAAGGCTTGAGAGGTGGAGTGCTGCATAATAAATTTAGGGTGTCCTAAAATTTTATTTAATTTTACAAAGTGTAGAAGCAGAGAAATTGTTTCCTTCATTTCCAAGCCATGGTGAATCCTTGAGCAACAGAGGACAAAATAATAATAGTAAATGGTGCTAGGGGAGATGTGGCAAAGATGCAGCTGTTGCTGAGTCACTCTGGGAGAAAGACTCGCTGTTCATCAACTGGATATATAGCCTTGGCCTTTGGGTACTTTAAACTAGCACGAGTCAATAGAACTTTCTACAAGGATGGAAATATTCTATTCTGCACTGTCCAACAGAGTAGTCACTATCTACATTGACTAGTAAGCACTTAAAATGTGGCCTACTGTGACTGAGAAAATCAATTTTAGTTATACTTAATTTTAATTCATTTCAATTTCAATAGCCACATGTGGCTAGTAGCTACTATGTTAGTCAAAGTTCTCCCAACAAACAGAACCAACAGGAGATGCATATTAAATAATATATATATAATATAAACTATACATATCACATATATATTTTATGTGTGTACATACATATTGTATATATATACATATTGCCTGTCACTTCTGCATGAAGAGTACACACACATAAAATGTATAATATGTGATGTGTATATTACATATATTATTTAATATAATTACATATATAACATGTATATATGTACACACACATAAAATATATAATATGTGATCTGTATCTTTCACACACACAAGCATACACATACATGCATATAGAGAAAGAAAAATTTTCAGAACTTGCTCACACAATCATACAGGCTAAGAGGTCCCATGATCTACCGTCTGCAAGCTGGAGACCCAGGAAGCCTGGTGGTGTAGTTCCGTCCTAGTCTGAAGGCCTGAGAACCAGGGGAGCCAATAGTGTAAGTCTCAGTCCATGAACAGGAGGAGATTGATGCCCCAGCTCAAGCAGTCAGGCAGAAAAAGAGGCAAGTTCTCCCTTCCTCTGCCTTCTGTTCCATTCAGGCCCTTGACAAACTGGATGGTGCCTACTCACATTCAGGAGGGCAATCTGCTTTACTGAGTCCACCAATTTAAATGCCACTCTCATCTGGAAATACCATCATAGGCATACCCTGAAATAAGTGTTAGTCAAACACCTGGGCATCCCTGATCCAGACAGGTTGACACATAAAGTCAACCATCACAGCAACCATACTGGACAGTGCAGCTCTAGGTTTTTAATGACTGTTCTCATGACCTCATTTCAATTGCAGAAACTGACCTTGGTCTTGCTCCATCATTTCTAGTATAAGCTAACTCTTATGGTAAATATGACCTGAATAGCCAAGTGCAGAGAAAGCTATAACCAACCTAAACCCTTAGCTAATCTAGATGGAGAAGGCCAAGGCAAGTTGTGTGACACTGCTGCCCTGGTCCCAATAGGACTGATACCCACAGCTAAGCAGAGAGTAATTTATGAGGACTGAAAATCAGCAAGAGTTAGAGGCTCACTTCTCCCCAAAACCAGACTTTAAAGAAAATTAGGTACTAACAGCATCTCTTCAGTTCGTGTATTTGTTTAAGGGTGATGAGGAATGGTGGTGACGGTCCAAAGTTTGTCCACGAGTTTCTCAACCCCTATTAGGGTAAAAGCACATCCACTGCAGACATGACAGTGTCTATGAACGTCTGCAGTCCTCTTCCCCAGCACAGAGCTCTGCTTATTGCAGCAGAGCTCTAAGATGGAGCTAAGAGAACTTTATATTCGGCCATCCACCTATTGATTTAATATACTGACTCTCTCCTGTGTGTCAAGCACTGCCGTATGCCCTGGAGATGCAGAGATGGGCAAAACAAAGTTCCTGTATGCATGGAGTTTACTTTTAAGAGGCTCATTCTAAGAAGGTTCTTTGAAAATAATCCCTGGAATGATCCTGCAAGGTCAACATGGATTCTCAAACAAGGCATCATGGTAACCTCTTATTAAAAATTGGCCTTCTTTAGAAGAGAGCTTGGTATTCTAAGGACTTTGGCATATATCCTACTCATTTGCAGCCTTTTCAATGCCAGAATCAGTCCTGGAGTATCAGACCAGGTTTCTATTCTAGAGTTTCAGGGAAATCTCGAGATGTGTTATGCTACATGTACCATGGCTAAGAAGATGACAATTGTCTTTTTTTTTTTTGAGACGGAGTCTCGCTGTGTCTCCCAGGCTGGAGTGCAGTGGCGCGATCTCGGCTCACTGCAAGCTCCGCCCCCTGGGTTCACGCCATTCTCCCGCCTCAGCCTCCCAAGTAGCTGGGACTACAGGCGCCCGCTACCACGCCCGGCTAATTTTTTTTTTGTATTTTTAGTAGAGACGGGGTTTCACCGTGTTAGCCAGGATAGTCTCGATCTCCTGACCTCGTGATCCACCCGCCTCGGCCTCCCAAAGTGCTGGGATTACAGGCTTGAGCCACCGCGCCCGGCCAGACAATTGTCTTAACACAAGTCCCCAGGAAGGACCTAGCAACTGCTTGACTCCTCAGGCCCCAGTCACCAGAACATCCAGGGAGGTGGATGAGCCTCTCAAAGGCTCTGCGGTGGTGGGGAGTTCAGGGCATCAGCATTTGCTTCTGCTCTCTCTAGAATTTAAACAAGCTCGTACTTTTAAACTCTGCTCCAAAGACTCCAGGACTAGGCAACTCTCTGACATACTAAGACAGCAGGCTCATCCTGAGAAAAGAGTCCTATAAAAAGATATGGTCAGTGTAGTTGAAAAGGTACAAGTGTGGGACAACCTGACTTGTAAATTGACTGCGGTAACTTCTTGGTCAATTTGTGTGTTGTTTCACGGATTCACACATTCACTTGGTGCATATGTGCCCAGAGATGTACTAAGTGCAGAGGGAGCAAAGATTTTTAAAAAATATGGTACCTGACCTCGAGAAGCTTTAAAGAAGACAGAATATACTACTCGGGTGATGGAGGCACTAAAAGTCTCCGAAGTTGCTACTGTATAATTCATCCATGTAACCAAAAACCACGTGTAATCCAAAAGCTATTGAAATAAAAAATATTAAAACTTAAAAAGAAGATAGAATAAACAAATTACAATACAGAAGAATAGCACTAGAAAGAAGGCAGAGCCTGGGTACCTCTGTGAACATAGAGAAAAGGCCCTGAGCCAGGGCTTGGTGGGTGCGAGGACGGTCAGAGAAAGCATCTTAGGGGAAACCAACCTGAGCTGAGTCTTGTAGAATGATCTGAAAGTGGTGTGGTTGGCCATGGTTCTCAACTTTCACTGTACCTCAGAATCCCCTGGGAATAGGCTAAAGCCTGAGACCTTTCCAGGCCAATTAAATGAGAACTTTTGAAAGTGAGGCCCTTTGTCTTTGAAGGTGAGGTACGGGTGGTTACTAAAAGCTCCCAGGTAACTCTAACGTGCAGCCAGGATTGCGATCCACAGTTCCTCCAACAAGGGTGACACGTGAGTGGCACCTCCCTGACTGTTGACATTTCTCAGGTTAGTATGGCACCAATACAGAATTAAAACAAAACAAAGAAAACCGTGGTTCATATTCATTGGAATAAACTAGTACAGCAGAAGATGCACCAGCAAAACCAATGCACAGAACAATTCAGCAAAGGATAATTTATGTGGGGAAATAAATATGGCAGAAATTAAATGGCTCCAGAAAAATGTGAACTCCTTCATTTGGAGAAATGTATCACAGATTAAACGTGCTTTAAACTTAACCCTTATCTAAGCCTTAAATCAGGACAGCACAAAACCAGGGAAATAAACAGAAGCCCTGACTTATCCAAACATACCCCAGAGAGGGCTCAAATCAGATGACAGCATGTATGTTGTTCCTCAGTGAGAGAAATTAGACTCAAATGCCACCAAACAAAACACCTAGCGTTTGAAAGAAAGGAAAGTGAGGAAGGAATGAAAAGAACAACATTAAATATACTAGGAAGGAAGGAAGAGAGAGAGAGAGAGAGAGAAAGTGAAAGAGAAGAGAAAGAAAGAGAAAGAGAAAGAGAAGGGAAGGCAGGGAGGGAGGGAGGGAGGAAGGAAAGAAAGAAGGAAGGAGGGAAGGAAGGAAGGAAGGAAGGAAGGAAGGAAGGAAGGAAGGAAGGAAGGAAGGAAGGAAGGAGGGGAGGGAGGCAGGGAGGGAGGAAGGAAGGAAGGAAAGGAAAGAAGGAAGGAAGGAAAGGAGAGAAAGAAAGGGAGGGAAGGAGGAAGGAAGGAAGGAAGGAAGAAAGGAAGGAAGGAAGAAAACGATAGAAAGAAAGGAAGGAAGGAAGGAAAGGAAAGGAAAGGAAAGGAAAGGATAGAGAGAAAGGGAGGGAGGGAGGAAGGAAGGAAGGTAGAAAAGGAAGGGAGGGAGGAAGGAAGGAAGGAAGAAAAGGAAGGGAGGAAGGAAGGAAGGAAGGGAGGGAGGAAGGAAGGAAGGAAGGAAGGAAGGAAGGAAGGGAGGGAGGGAGGGAGGGAGGGAGGAGGGAGGGAGGGAACCGGTGTGGTGGCTCATGCCTATAATCCCAGTACTTCAGAAGGCTAAGGTGGGCAGATCACTTGAGGCCTGGAGTTTACAGATCATTTGAGGCCAGGAGTTTGAGACCAGCCTGGCCAACAAGATGAAAACCCATCTCTACTGAAAATACAAAAATTAACTGGATTTGGTGGTGCATGCCTGTAATCCCAGCTACTTGGGAGGCTGAGGCTGGAGAATTGAGTTAACCCGGGAGACAGAGGTTGCAGCGAGCCAAGATCGTGCCACTGCACTCTAGCCTGGGTGACAAAGTAAGACTCCAAAGGAAGGGAGGAAGGGAGAAGGCAGGAAAAGAGGAAAAGTGGGGAAGGGGGGTAAGCGGGAAGGGAGGGAGGGAGGGAGAGAAAGGAAGGGAGGGAGAAAGGAAGGAAGGGAGGAAGAGAGGGAGGGAGACAGGGAGGGACAGATGAATTTGCATGTAACCCGGCATGTTCATCTTTCTATTTTATATTATGTACCTTTGCAAAAATAGAATTTGCCAGCCAGGATTAGCCCTGTGGATTAGGTTGTTTGAAATCACTGTTCCTGCAGTGAGGGCCCGTAGCTGATGTGCCAAAAAAAGGGTGAGACAGTTATCTCCGGAAGAATTATGCAGGGCTGCACGAAGAAGAGCCAGTTCCTTCCTGCACCCTCTGGTGAGGAGCTCTCTATCCCCAGGCAGGGCAGTGGCTACCCGCTTGACCAGCCTTTACAAAGGTGCTAGTATTTCACACCCTGATCTTCCTGCTGTGCCTACCTCAAACTGAGTATACACAGTGAAGAACACTTGTCATTGGGGTCTTCTCTGTTAAGTTTGCTTCTAAGTGAGAATCCTTGGTTATTAAGCACCTGTTTCCCCATCTTAAATTCCTGCACTAAGTCTTCTCAATTTCTTGTTATTGTAAATCTTACCTTCCTAGGGTTTGTGGTCTGCTTCACAGTGCTCTTTTTGCAGGATGGGAGTAAAAAGAAGCCTGTTCCCTACCAGAGAATAAAGATGCTCCATTAGTGACATAAAATCAAAATTATAGACCCTGAATAAAAACATCACATAGGCCAGGCACGGTGGTTCATGCCTGTAGTCCCAGCACTTTGGGAGGCCAAGGAGGGCAGATTACTTGAGGCCAGGAGTTTGAGACCAGCCTCGCCAATATAGCGAAATCCCATCTCTACTAAAATTACAAAAAATTAGCCAGGCATGGTGGCACAGGCCTGTAGTCCCAGCTTCTCAAGAGGCTGAGGTAGGAGAATCACTTGAACCCAGAAGGCAAAGGTTTCAGTGAGCCAAGATCACACCACTGCAGTCCAGCCTGGGTGACAGAGCGAGACTCTGTCTCCAAAAACAAATCTCATAAACCACACCAGGTCCTTCTTACTTGCAAGAAATGTATCAGTGGTATTCTCCTACCCTGAAACATACAGGTAATATCTAGGTAAAGTTTAATAGTAATAATAATAATAATAATAATTAGTAGTAGTAGTAGCAATAGAAGTTGTCATCATAACCAATAATAATAGTAATATTAATATTAATAGCAAGGATTTTTTTTGTTTTCTTCACATAAGTCACAGCCAACAAAACAAGTAATCAGTTTTGGCAAATGGGTACCTCCTACAAGTTTTCAAGGGTTTCAATGAAATGGAATGTTGTTTAATAAACAGCAGAATGTTTAATCGTAAATTACACACACTGTAGACAAAAAGCCTCCTGGGCTTCTCCCTGGCACCTCCAAATCTGAAGTCAGGCAGGTCTTACAATCATAACTGATATGGTTTGGCTGTGTCCCCACTCAAATCTCATCTTGAATTGTAGCTCCCCAAATCCCCACATGTCATGGATGTCATGGGAGGTACCTGGTGGGAGGCAATTGAATCATGGGGGCAGGTCTTTCCTGTGCTGTTCTCATGGTAGTGAATAAGTCTCATGAGATTTGATGGTTTTATAAAGGGAGTTCCCCTGCACAAGCTCTCTCTTGCCTGCCTCCATGTAGGACATGCCTTTGCTCCTCATTCACCTTCTGCCATGATTGTGAGGCCTCCCCAGCCATGTGGTACTGTGAATCAATTAAACCTCTTTCCTTTATAAATTGCCCAGTCTCGGGTATGTGTTTATTAGCAGCATGAGAACAGACTAATACAATAACCATAGTAGTAACTGCCATTTATTAAGTGCTTTCTCTATGCCAAGAACTATGCTAACAGTGTTACAAACTTTATCTCACTTCATCTTCAGAACAACCCAGTGGGGTAGGTATTTTATAGATGATGAAACTTAGGCTAAAAAGGTAAAGTAATTTACCAAGATCACATGCTCGTAATTGGTACCACTAAGAGATTCAACCCATTGCACCATGCCTAGATCTTAAGAAAACCTGTTTCTAACCACTATTCCTCCATATGAAGCAAAAGGAGGAGTAAACTTGAAATCCCAAGGCTGGCTTCTAGTTCTCCTTCTTCCTCTTGTCCTCTGGAGCTGCAGGGGTTGTTGTGTATCTCTGAATCTCAGTTTCCTCTGCATAAAACGAGGCTAGGCCTCCTGCCCTGCATATGTCATAAGGTTGTCACAGTGACTGAATGAGTATGAGGGGGTCTAGAAGAGACCTCTAGGGGCTGAAAAGCAAACAAAAAANGAATGAGTAAGAGGGGGTCTAGAAGAGACCTCTAGGGGCTGAAAAGCAAACAAAAAAGCCTCGATGCCATGGCTCACACCAGTAACCCCAGTGCTTTGGGAGGCCAAGCTGGGAGGATCGCTTGAGGCTAGAGTTCAAGACCAGAGCTAGGCTTTGAAAACACAAGGATGAATAAGATGCAATATCGGTCCTTTAGGGTTCATAGTCTTGTGGGAAGCCCATAGATGTGGCCCAATGGTAGCACCTGGAGTTGACTATGAAGTCAACAAGGTAAGTTGAGCTGTGAAGGGCTTTATGTGCCAAGCCAAAGTGCGTGGATTTTTTTTTTTTTTTTTTTTTTTTTTTTTTTTGAGTCAGAGTCTCACTTTGTCACCAGGCTGGAGTGCAGTGGCACAATCTCAGCTCACTGCAACCTCCACCTCCCAGTTCAAGCAATTCTCCTGCCTCAGCCTCTCAAGTAGCTGGGACTACAGGCACGCGCCACCATGCCTAGCTAATTTTTGTATTTTTAGTAGAGATAGGGTTTCACCATGTTGGCCGGGATAGTATCAATCTCTTGACCTCATGATCCGCCCACCTCAGCCTCCCAAAGTGCTGGGACTACAGGGGTGAGCCACCGCACCCAGGTAATGCATGGATTTTTTTTCTCTACATTTGTGGGTCATAAAACACAATCCAGAGGGTACAAGAAGAAAATACTAAAATGTTTATATATTTATTTTTATACAATTAAATACATAATAAGCTAAGTTTTATTAATATTCACTCTAAGCAACGATCTTCATACCTTCACTTGGTCCACTGATCAGTGACCACAAGTCACAGGGTCTTGAGTGATCCTGGGGGAAGAGTGGGCATCCCACAACATGGATGGGTTGACAGTGGCGATTCCACTTCTCAGCTCTCATTCAGCATGATGTGGCCTATTATATGGACACGCCTGGGTAAGTGGAACTACAGAGAAGATTCAGCGTTTAACTATCCCCAAAGTGGGTAAGAGGCTTAAATTTTTTTCTAAAAAGAAACTGTGGGCTGAAGAAATAATGCAAAATAAGACAAACAGCAAGAAAGAGGCAGACCTGACAAGTTGTTAGCCACATTTCAGGGGCAAACAAGACAATATAATCAAATCTCACGAGCCAGCCAAAAAGTTTTCAAATTACCAAAAGACTATTTGAAACATGGCTTGGCGCATGCTGTTGCTAATGAGGAATCTAACCCTAAGTGTAATTGTGCTCAAGATATTATTAGCTGACAACAGTAATGAAACCATTGCAGTTAACAAGACATTTTAAAATACTGCTTTCATTTTCTTTATCATGTTTTTTGAGTTAATATTTGTGTATACTTTACAATGAGCATAATATATTGGTACAGTAATGCATGTATAAAAGTACAAATAAATGAGCATACATCTGCTGGGAGTGCGTACTCAACACTTTTCACTGCTAAAGAGTGGTAATCAAATTGATGCAACTGTAAATAGCCTAGACCCCCACCCAGACCCTCCTGTTCTTGGCTTTCACCTTCCAGGAGCAGTAGGAAAAACACTAAAAACATTAAAAGCGGGCACTGCCTACTAAAACTTGGTCAAAGATAATTCCAAAGAGTAAGACCTGCTGGTTTAACCACTCTTTCTTCCTAGTCATGGCCATGTGCCAGAGAGGAACATGTACCCAGCTAAATCTCAGCTCTGCAACTCACCAAGATATGAGGCAATTCAAGTCACTTCTCTGGCCTAGTCTCCACACATGCAAAATAAAGGAGTGTGAGGTAGTATGGGAGGCAGAGAAGGGGCTTCTATTTTAATGGGGGTTTTGTTGTTGTTGTTGTTTGTTTTTTGAGACAGGATCTCACTCTCACCAAGGCTGGAATGCAGTGGCATGATCACGACTCACTGCAGCCTCAACCTCCCTGGGCTCAGGTGATCCTGCCACCACACTCTCCCAAGTGGCTGGGACTACAGGCTCGCACCACCACACCCAGTTACTTTTTGTATTTGCCATATTGCTAAGGCTGTTCTTGAACTCCTGCCCTCAAGTGATGCGCCCACCTCAGCCTCCCAAAGTGCTGGGATTACAGGCGTGAGCCATTATGCCCAGCTTATTTTAATGTTAATTCTTTATCTTAATATGTATTTGAAAAATAGTAATTTTCCATTTATGATGGTGGTCTTTTTTAAATCCACTTATGTAAGTTTTACAGGAGTAGATATTAAAATACTAAGCAAATAATATAGCTAGTGTGCAGATTTAGATGTCAAAAACTGGGGGCTGGAGTCTAACTGTGGACTCAGAAACCCTGGCTGGATGATATTTATCTAGTGCCCAGGTCTGAAACTCTATGATTATTCTTAACCTGTATGCATATAAACTAAACTATTGTAAGGTCCTTATAGGAAACAATAGGACTTAGGCAAGTATGTTCCAGTTCAGTTCAGGTAGATCATGTTATCCCTCTTGGCCCTTGGCCCCTGATTTAAGATGAACAAATGCAAATCAAAAGATGAATGAAATAGCTTTTTGTGGTGACAGCTTCTGCTGCTGTTGGAGATGAGGTTTGAAGGAGAGGGGTGTTTGTTTGTTTGTTTGTTGCTTTAATAGAGAAAGCTCTCTGCCTTGCCGTTGTGGGAGTCTAAAACTACTGTAGAAAGAAATGTCCAAATACCAGCAAAGGAAGGGAAGGAACATGAGCCTCAGGCCCTGTCCCTCACCCAGACGCCCTCTCCCGGCAGAAATGTGCGGGTTTGGTGCCCCCTGCTGGCCCTTTTCTGACAAAGACGGACACCCAACCACGGAGGGCCTGGGAGGGCCACTGCATAATGAGCCTCTCAATGGTCGTGTGAGTGCACAGTCTTGCAAAAATGCACCTGAAACAACAGCAATGCATAAAGCATGATTGTTAAGAAAACAGATCCCATGAAGTGGCTCTGTGTCTCCTCCTTCCTGCCACTATATTGAATTAATGTGTAACTTGAATAGACAACAGCAGAACCCGGGGGAAAATTCGAAAGGCCTCTTCTCATCACTGCTTCTGTCCTCAGCCAGATGGTTCCCCGTGTTCTCCAGGTGTACTGAGAACACAGTTAGCTTTTGCAACAGCCCTTACATGCATCTGAACTGAGGCTGGGAAGCGAAGCTCGGGCATTGCAATCATTTCCTCAAGAAACAAACTGGCCAGGCACAGGGGCTCACACCTGTAATCCCAGCACTTTGGGAAGCTAAGGCAGGAGGATCACTTGAGTCCAGGAGTCTGAGATCAGCCTGGGCAACATAGAGAGAACTCTATGTTCTCTCTATGAGAGAGAACAACTCTACAAGAATTTAAAAAAAAAAAAAAAAATTAGCCAGGCACGGTGATATGTGCCTATAGTCCCAGCTACTCAGCAGGCTGAGGTGGGACGATTGCTTAAGTCTGGAAGGTTTAGGCTGCAGTGAGCTGTGACACACCACTGAACTCCAGCCTGAGTGACAGAGCAAGAACCAGTGTTTAAAAAAAAGTTAGGTAGGATACATTGTAAATTATACAAAGGGATACACGCTGCGGGCAGGGTCTCTGTTCTCAAAGGGCTTTCCATCTAGAAAAAGAGATAAAAACAGAAATGGTTAATAATGTCAGTTACCATTTATTAAGCCAGCCACTTTACCATTATCTCCAATGTTAACAACAATGCTGTAAGCTAATAATTGCCACGTTGCAGATCGGTAAACAGGTTCAAAGAGGCCAAAGGACATAGGCCAAAAGCGGGAGAGCCAGGTCTCCAACCCTGGTCAGCTTGACTCTGAACTCCATTCTCTGTCCACTCGCATCATTTTTGGCCTAGTTCCCCTATACATGTAGGAAGATAAACTACACCCACCCACACATGGGCCCACACATGAACAGGGAGGGCATGTACCCATGACAGTAGCCACCTCAGGGGCTGGAGGGAGGTAAATGGGCTGGAGGGGTGGCAGGGTGGGTGGGATGAAGGAAATACAAATGTGCTATTTATTTTATTTTAAAAACAAACAAGGTTTAAAGCCCACATATACCTCATGGTATGTTGTTAGACTATTTAAAAAATACTTTTAAATGCAAATAAAAATTGTTAAATGTAAAAAAATGTCAACATTTGTTCATTTTGGTTGATGGGAACCTTGCTATTCATTATTTTATTCTCTGTATAGCTCCATTTTTTCTTTTTTGTTTTTGAAACAAGGTCTCACTCTGTTGCCTCAGCTGAAGCACAGAGGCACCATCATAGTTCACTATAACCTCAAACACCTGGGCTCAAGTGATTTCTCCCCTCAGCCTCCCAAGTAGCTGGAACTACAGGCGTGCACCACCACACCTCACTAATTTTTTAATTTTCTGTAGAGACGGGGTCTCACTTTGTTGCCCAGGCTAGTCTCAAATTCCTGACCTCAAGCAATCCTCTGCCTTGGCCTCTCAAAGTGCTAGGATTACAGGCATGAGCCACCATGCCCATTCTTAGCTCCAAACTTTTTAATTCTTAAATGTGTTTTGTTTCAGACAGGGTCTTGTCCTGTCACCAGGGTGGAGTGCAGTGGCATGATCATAGCTCACTGCAGCCTTGCCCTCCTGAACTCTGAGGATCCTCCTACTTCAGCCTCCTGAATAACTGGGACTACAAGTGTACGCCACCACACCCAGGTAATTTCTTCACTTTTTATAGACAAGGAGTCTTGCTATGTTGCCCAGACTGGTTGCAAACCAGCCTCAAATGATCTTCCCACCTGAGCCTCCCGACATGCTAGGATTACAGGCATGAGCTGCCACACCTGGCCTAGTAAATAATATTTTTATTTAGGAGGAAAGAAGGAAAGAAACTGAAAGGAAATAAGTATCCTCCAAGGATCTGAATATGAAATCATGAAAACCAGTCTACCCACTTTGTAACCACATGCAAGTATGACTGCGAACCCACAGGTTCAATCCAAGTAGAGAATACTCAGCTATTTACACAGTGGCTTTTGTCTGGGGACCTCAAAGCACTTCACCAACACAAATTAATTCTACCTCTTGTCACCTCCTAAAAGATGGAGTAGTATTTTACAGATTATTAAGTAGGGTCTGGGGAAAATGAAGTGTCTTATCTAACATCACACCATGAGTTACAGACTGAACTGGGAATAGAGCCTTGGAAACGACAAGCAGCCCTCTGGCCTAACCACAACTGTGACAGCATCACTGATAAAGAAGAAACCTATAGCATCTGCCGCTCCTATTCTTTTCATGATATATTATAATGCACTGTGCCTTTAAGAAGCAGGCCTTTCAGAGAGGCCAGCCTCCCTTTCCTCACATTAAGCCTCATCTGAAAATATCCTACCATGCATAAAGAGAGGTCTTTTTCAGGGACAACCCAAACCACATCCTGTGGCTTTCATTTTGCATCTCCAGCCAGGCGGTGTTCAGTGCTGGCCTATGGTAGAATGAAACAACTCTCCTCCTTTCCCCCTTTCCCCTGCTCTCAGAGGACAAAGCCAGGGAGGAAAGGGGCAACCTGTTACCATCAGACCTCAGTGCCAAGGAGGCCTGGTGTGTGCTGAGCCAGGACAGAGAGTATGGGCTCCAGAACCCCCTTTGGCGTGTCAGTCAGTAAACTCTGGTTGTGCCATCCTGGAACCTGGCTCCTCTATGGTTCCTCTCACCTGCCTACCTGAGCCCCATGGCATCAAGGTCAATGACTGGCCAGGACACTAATATGGTTCTAGTTCTTTTTTTTTTTCTTTTTTTTCTTTTTTGAGACAGGGTCTTGTTCTGTTGCCCAGGCTGGAGTGCAGTGGCATGATCATGGCTCACTGCAGCCTCAAACTCCTGGCTTCAGATAAGCCTCCTGCCTCAGCTTCCCAAAATGCTGGGATTACAGCCACAAGCCTTGTGTCCAGCCTTGTTTCTGGTTCTCGCTGTCACTCACCTCAATTCTGAGTCTCCCAACTGGGCTCCGTGGCTCCTGACTGCTGATAGTGATTGTTTTAAAACACAACGCTGACCACGGGACGCCCCTACTGACATTCCACACCTGCCCATCAGCTGAGGATGAAGTTTAAGCTCCTTCGCATGGGGAACAGGGCAAACTGGCTCCCACTGACCCCTCCAGCTTCTTCTACCTCTGCTCCCTCTTCCCAGTAACAGAGCCTCTCACAGGGGCAGTTCCAAGGAGAACATCCATAGACTTCCCTCAGTGAGTCAAGAGGGAGGAGTCCAGAGTTCAGTTATCAAGTTTAAACAAGGCAGGATGAGAAGTGCAGGCCAGAGGCAGAGCCACGAGGTCCGTGCTGCTAGGAGCCCACGGAAAGCGGACTAAGAAAAGGAAGGCCTGAAGCCCAGAAACCAGTAGCCAAGGGAGCTTCCTCTGTGGTTCCTGCATCAAGGGCAGGAAAGCACTGAGAAAGAGACACCAGCACTTTCTGGGGCCCCTTTTCTAGGTGGGACAGCTGGGGCTTACCCCTGGGAGACACTGACACTGTCGCCTGCAGCTCTGAGGAGGGAAGGAGGTTGCAGGACTGCTCCTCAGGTCTGGATGCCACCCCAGCAGGCCAGACTGAGGCACCGCAATGACTCATGCACTCGAACTTCGGGCGAGGGAGGCACAGAGGTGCCAGAGACTGAGCATGGGTCTCATCATCACCGGCCTGGCACCTCACACTTCTGTTTGTTTGGATTAATCTGGTAGCCAAGAGGGAGCTGTGGAGGATCTCACCTGGGGAGTAACATGATCAGACTGAGGTTTCCAGAAAAACCCCTCTGGCAGCTGTTTGAGGCAGGGAGGGTACTTAAGAGATGATGACAAGAGTCCAGAGGACAGGACAGCAAGAGTCTGACCTGTGGCAAGGAGGGTGGGCCAGGGAGAGGGGGCTGCATGGATTGGGCACTGGGTCTCTGGTGAGGGTAGATTATATGTGAGCTGGACGAAAGCATGGAGCCAGAACAGACAGGAGAAGCTGAGAGGAAAACTCACAGCCAATAAACAAACCACAATCCGGGCTTTCTTTTCTTCTTTCCTTTCTTCTTTCCCTTCTTTCCTTTCTTCTTTCCTTTCCTCTTCCTCTCTTTCTTCAGGGTTTCACTCTCACCCAGGCTGGAGTACAGTGGCATGATCTTGGCTCACTGCAAACCTCCACCTCCCGGGTTCAAGTGATTCTTGTGCCTCAGCCTCCCAAGTAGCTGAGATTACAGGCACGCACCACCACCATGCCCGGCTAATTTTGTATTTTTAGTAGTGACAGGGTTTCTCCAAGTTGTCCAGGCTGGTCTTGAACTCCTGACCTCAAGTGATCTGCCCGCCTCGGCCTCCCAAAGTGCTGGGATTACAGGCGTGAGCCACCATGCCCAGCCAGGGCTTTTTTTTTTTTACCATAAGGTTTGCCCAGGAGTAAACAATACAGGCAACTGCTCTCTTTTAGTATCTAATAACACATTTTACCTCTAGCATTTACTCAAATGCCTAGTTCCACTACTAAACCCTAAACTACTTTAGAATAAAAATCGTAGTTATCTTTGAACCCCCCAGGGTCTAATACTGTACCTGACATATAACAGGTGTTTAATAAACAAAGTCTCATTGGCTAGAATACAGAAATACATATATACATACATTTATATCTATATGATTATGACAAACCATATATGATTAGTGGGAGAAGCTGGAAGTTAGAGTTGTACTATATTTTGAAGAATGTTGAGTGAAAGATATATTTGATACTCTAAGTAATGGGGTATCATTGAAGTTTTATGACAAGGAGAGTAATTTTATCAGAGCTACACTTAGGAAACTAAACTGGGCAAGATGTTTTATGGAATAAAGCAGGAAGGAACTGTAAGTAAGATTAACAGAAAGTTACAGCAATATTTTATCATAAAGAGTTCCTGCACAGGGTATAACTAATGGCCTGTGGCCCCATTCTACAGACTGCAACCTAAGTCATTGACCATTAAGTTAAAAATCACATCTTAGGAATTCCAACTAAGACATAGACAAATACAGTATAAAATCCAACTGTGCTAGTCCGAATATTTCTGTCTTTACTGGGAAAGCCTGCCCCTTCAAACGCCAGAAGCATTTACAACTCTCCCAGATCTGAGCCTGTGCCATGTTGTGAGTTTGAAAAGGCCCACATCTGGCTTTAATGATCATTGTCTAAAAAGAAACATATCTGAAGGACTGGAGACAAAGGAAAACTTTGGGGGGAAAAGAAGAGAAGAACATGTTTTATCTCAAGCCACCTAGCTTCTATTTTGTAAATTTATCTATTGCCAAATACATTTTAGGAGTAGATTCTCACAAAACATACATATACCAGAAAATAGCAGTCTTAAATGGAAATACCTCTCATCCACTACTCTGGCATGGCAGATGGCCCTCTCCTGATGTTCAGGGAAATGGACTTTGCTTTCAGAGAGGAAAGCCTATAAAACAATGAGGAGTTGTCTAGCGTATGCAGAAATGCTTAACCCCTTGCCCGAAGGTATCAAACCTGTATATGGAATACAAACAGCATTCCTGAGCAGGGACTAAGTCTTATTCATCTTCATATCACCACAGTGCATTGCACATAGTAAGTATCTCTAAATACGAGCATACATAGTTTAATAAGAAGGCTCAGCTCTTGAGGTATAAAGATAAATTGGCCTCCCGCACTGGTAAGTCTGTGGGGTTTCTGCAGTTCAGTAAGAATCCAAATACAGGACAAGACACCAAGTACCCCTTGCTTGTAGACACCCTTGATAACAGAGCGGAGATGAAGTTGAGTTTTGGGGCTTAGACTGTGTTATATTCAAAAGCGTTTTGGTTTAACTATGGGCCCTCAGGCTGCAGCGTCTAACATCATGGGAATACATATACACCAGAGAAAGATCACGTACGCATATATATTTGGCAAACATTAAATAGAATTTATGATGTGCTGGCACTATTTTAATCGCCTGAAAAATATTAACCCATTTAATGTAATTGTCAGAACAAACCCCAGAACATAGGCACTATTATTATCCTCATTTACAAATGAGAAAACTGAGGCACAGAGAGGACACTTGCCCAGGGTCACATTGCTATTAAGTGACAGAGTCAAGATTTGAACCCGATCTGTCTGGCTCCAAGTCTGTGTCTTAACAACACCTGGCCTCATGAACAGCTCTTTTCTGGGTTGCAACAACAATTCTCTGTTTGGTTTGTTGGATCTGGAGGGATATATACATGTTGATATGTTTATAAGAATTGGTGACTGGGCACGGTGGCTCGTGCCTGTAATCCCAGCACTGTGAGAAGCTGAGGCCAGCAGGTCACTCAAGCCCAGGAATTTGAGACCAGCCTGAGTAACATGGTGAAACCCCGTCTCTACAGAAAAATACAAAAATTAGGCAGGTGTGGGCACACCTGTGGTCCCAGCTACTCAGAAGGCTGAGGTAGGAGGATCACCCGAGCCCCAAGAAGTTGAGGCTGCAGTGAGCCATGATCACACCACTACACTCCAGCCTGGGAGACAGAGACCCTGTCTCAAAAAAAAAAAAAAAAGAATTGGTGCTTCCCTTGTTTTATGAGTATGAATACTTCTCATCAACGTGTAGATACTGAGCTTGTTGATAATTAAAATGTGATCACTTTCTCTCTAGTCCAATTCCAGGCATGGTCTAATTGCTTAATATATGTGAAATTCTAGTACGGAGAAGTGTCTAACGGAAAAGCAAGCAACTCCATTTCCCAAGGGTGGCTGCTAGACACGTGGCTTGTTGGCTGCCCTTCTGATCTCACATCGTTACCCTAAAAGGGCTGTATCAGGTTTAACTTCAGGGAAGCCTTTGGAACAGGGACGATGTAATCTCAGTTCTCACTCATCCTCCCCCACTTGCACACGCCCTACAGAGTAACATGCAGACTAAAACTCCACTGAGCAGCAGGGACTGCCAGCAGATCCTCTGCCACTGGGGCCAGGAGGGTGGCACGGAGCAGGATCCTGGGGCCTGGCAGAGCAGAAGCCAAGGCTGAGCGAGGAAGGAGGGAAGACAGTAAATACGGAATGTGCTAGCTTCATCACTGTGCCTGAAGTCTTTTACATCCCACAGTTCTGGGACAAAGAGAAGTTACTGCGTGTGTGTGTGTGTGTGTGTGTGTGTGTGTGTGTGTGTGTGCGCGCGCGCGCGCGCGCGCGCTCACGCATGCACGTGCATATGTGTGCAAGGAATGGGAATGTGGCCCCAGGCCTGGTGACACACCGACAGCACTTCACTGCTGATTTTTTGGTTTATTTAATACTTAGCTGCCTTTGTTACAAAGGATTTTCATTCCTAAGAGATCCATTATTTTCAAAAGATTCATTCTCGAAAGATCATTATTGTTCAATATTCTATAAACCAAGATTCCTTAAAATAAGAAGGTTTGGGTCTCAGGAGCAATCTTTCCAACTGGGAGCAGGGGAGGGAGTGTATTTCCAAAGTGGCAAAACAAACTGAAGCCTTTAAGCCAATCATTTCAAAAGAAGTAACCAAACTTTTAGTGCAATAGGTCACAGGGATCAAAGTACTACTTTCGGTTAAAGCTTTGGCTTGTTCAAAGGACTTTGCACTTCCAAATTTTTTGGGTAATCAACTGGCAGTTTACCAATTTTATTGAACACCAAGGGTTCATATGGTGTTGGTATAAACAGTAAATAAAATTAAAGTTTAGAATCTGCTCTACAAAGACAATGTTACTGAAAGGCACGAACAATATAAATAAAAGGAAACAAGATCTTAGAGTCAAACAGACCTGAGTCTGAATTCCAACTCTGGCAGCTATGTAATCCTAGTCAAGTTACTCAATCTTTTTGAGCCCTAGTTTTCTTGTGGGTAAAATGGGGATAATTACACCTACCCTAGGGGTTTGATTTTCCTGTGAAAGTTAGAGGAGATAATATGTAAAAGTTTTCAGCATGACGCAAAAATACGTGTTTACTAAATATTAGTTATCTTCCCTGTGAAAATAAAGAAAAGTAATATGCCATCATTGTGAAGTAACGTCACTCTGCAAATTTACAAACAACTTAACCAAAATGAAAAGGAAAATGTATTCAGGGTATCTACTGAGTACCCACTACATGTATATCACAATTCATGATATGGCAAAAAAGACTTTTTTTTTTTTCCTTTTTGAGACAAGGTCTTGCTTTGTCAACGGTTGGAGTGCGGTGGCATGAACACAGCTCACTGAAGCCTTGACTTCCCGGGCTCAAACAGTCCTCCTATCTCAGCCTCCTGGACTACAGGCGTGCACTACCACACCTGGCTAATTTTTGTATTTTTTGTAGAGATAGAGTTTGGCCATGTTGCCTAGGCTTATAACCCACTTTTCAATAGCTTACACTTGACCTGTGTCTCAAGAAAAGAAAGAAAGAGAGAAAGAAAGAAGGAAAGAAAGAAAGAGAGAGAGAGAGAAGGAAGGAAGGAAGGAAGGAAGGAAGGAAGGAAGGAAGGAAGGAAGGAAGGAAGGAAGGAAGGAAGGAAGGAAGGAAAGAGAGAGACACGGAGGGAGGGAGGGAGGGAAAGGGAAAATAATAAAGAGCTTACACTCAAGTCAGGGAATAAAAATGTTCATATTAAACACACAGTGGCATAAAAGCCATACTTGCCCTCCATTGAGCACTTACAATGCACCAGGCATCATGTTGACCACCTCAGGAACAGGGTCTCATCTGATCCTCTAAACTGCCTAATGAGATAGTTACTGCAATTTCCCATTTCCCAGATGAGAAAACTGAGGCCAATAAGGTTTAATTACTTACCCCAATGTCACAGAGTTAATATGTGGGCTTTGAACTCAAGCAGTCTGAATCTATAAGCAGCGGCATGCAAGGACCAGTTACAACTAAGTCATAGGAGAACCCAGAGAAAGATGAAGGTAGGGTTGGACTAGTGACACAGTACTCCTTGGAGGAATTGAGCTGGGCTCTAGAGGAAACATGGAAGGCAGGCGGGGACAGGAGGGGACAGGAGAGGAAGGGAGGGAAAGCAGGGGACAGGAGGGGAGGGGAGGGGACGGGACGGGAGGGGAGGGGGTCATGGGAGCAGCCTCCTGCTGAAGCCTCCAGAGGACCACAGGAGGAAAGGGGAACTTTCTTAAGGGGAGAGGAAATTGGAAGAGGAATCCCTTTACCAAATGTTGCTTGGAGCCCAGAATTTCAGCCAGTCTGCATAAGAATAACGTCCTACATTTTTAAAGAACACACCATAGTTTACAAAATGCTTGCACAAAACTGTCCTATTTGATGATGACAACGGGTAACATTTACTGAGAAATGTATCATAAACCAGGCACTACACTAGCTCATTCCAGCCTTAACAGGGTGCTAGGAAGTAGGTTGTAGTCTTGTGCCTCCCAGGTAAGAAAACAGAGGCCAAGGTCAGCTAACATGTGGCAACAGTCGGGTTTCAGGTTTGAACCCAGGTCTAACTCGGGAAGGCATCATCCATATAGTCCTCAAAACAACCTGTTTAAGTAAATAGGGCAAGTATTGTTTCCATTTTTCCGGTGAAGAAACTGAGCCTCAAAGAGAGCAAGGAAATGAGTAACTTAACTCCACTAATAACTAAACCAGGTTTTGTGTCACCCAGTCCTCAAGTCCCCTCCACCCCACCTCCAAGTTTGCCTTCCCAGGCCTGAGGGCGTCTCTGTCCTGGCACCCCGCCCTCCTGGAGCAGCCAGAGGCCTCAGAGCCTGTGGTTGCTGTGGCCCGCAGCACAGCGTGCCCGAGCCTGCAGGGCTGGGCCTGTTATTCCACAGTAGTTGGCACTCCCACGGCAATCCCTGCCAGAGGGCTGGGTCGGGTTTCCTGTCTATCTCCCTTGCCACAGCTGTGTTTTCAATAGGGAAGTCGCCTGCTGCCTCTCCTGGGGGAGGACCACACTCCACCTCCCCTTGCTAAACACCAGGCAGCCCTGTGCCGTTGCCAGGGTTGTGTGAGGATAAGATTAGGAGGGGACCCGCCCCTGTGCAGGCCTGAGCAGCTGGACAACCGCCCGTGCGACATGGGCTTCCCTGAGGCCCAGGCTGTCACCTCGGCTCTGGGAGGCCCTGTGGGGATGCAGGCAGCAGCGACAGCCGTCCTGCTGCAGGGGAGCCACCTGGCTGTTTCGGAGTGAAAGTCCAGGCTGCCTGTGGGGTCAAACCAGGAGGAAGAAGGAAATAAGAGGGGGGAGGGTGACAGAGACAAGGGGAACGAAGACAGAATCAAGGGAGGAAAAGACAGAGAGGAATTAGGGCCAAAAGACCAACAAGGGAAGGAGACGTGGAACACTCTGGTCCTGGCTTTCAGCAAGTGCAGCACCCGTGCCTCAGGCTCTCCCTAGCTGATAGGAATTTTAATTACACAAAATTAAATTGTATATGACATTTAGTACATTGTGTTCTAAATAGTGTATTGGATTTGAATACAAAGTAAAGGCCATCTTCTTTCACATCCGCCTCCCAAAAGGGTGGTGACTTCATCCTAGCATAAGTCTCCCAGGTTTCCTCCGCCCCGCCCCCACCTCCCCCCTCCCTCCTGGGGGAGAGCTATTCGCCTTCCTCCTGCCCTTCTGGGGTTGGCACCCAGCTGTTTCTTCCCTCCTCCTCCTCCCTCACCCTCCAAAGCTCCGATCCCATCACCTTAGCCTGTGTTCCACCCCCTGTCAACTCACTGGCTTTCAACATCTCACCCTTCCCTCCACCTTTTATGTCTCTGGGCTCTGTTCCCCACTATTCATATGGTGTTTAAATCCACGGCTTCCTTTCAGAGGTTAGAGAAGGGATAAAAGCTTTCCTTTATGTTTGCCAGTGTTTAAATTGCTTCTGAAAACACCCAGTGGTGAAAACTATGAAAAGGGGACAGTCTTTTCAGCTGATTGTTTATGTAGAACTCGGCAGGGAATGTAAGCAGGGGGGTTGCTCAGTAATTATTGGACTCCGTTCCCCCGGCTCAGGCCCCGCCCTCCCTAACTCTAGAGGTGGAATAGCAGTCCACCTCCCTACGCTGCAGGTTAGGCTGGTGCAAGAGTGCCTAGACCAGGAGGAAGCCTGTTCGTTCTGCTCATGCAAGCCAGGAGGCTCTGGAAACAGGCAAAGTGGGTTTAGCCATAAAGAAATAGGCCAGCCTCCAAATAAAAGGCTTTCCGCTCTTGCTCCATGGCTGTGCCTTTCAGGAGAGCTGGGCTTTCGGCTCCGAAGGCTGCCCTTCTCCTCTCTCCTCCATGCTGTCCACATAGAGTCTCTACCATGAGATACTTGCCGCTGACCAGCTAGGTTCACAGAGATCATTTCGTGCTGCAATCTCACTCAGGCCACTTACTTTATCCCAGTAGATGTTTGTTTCGGCCCCTAATTTCCATTCCCTCGGGCCAATAAAGTGACTTGATTCCCTCTGTTTCTGAGGACTCCAAGAAAACAAGGGCTTCACTCTCTGGGAGCCGCAGCACTCTTGGGTTCTGCCCACAAGTGGTATCCTCAGGGAAGACCCCTTTGGGCAAACCATTCCGAACAAGGCCCAGAGGCTCCTCTGCTCCCCTGCCCTCCCCACATTCTTCAGCACCTCCCTCCAGTTGCTCGGGAAGCCTCCAAATCCTCTGCCCCTCTACCCTACCTTCCTCTATCCTCCTCTCCAGAGAATCATCTCCAACAGGGACCCCTCTTCTAGGAAAGTAGCTGGTCACAAACAAATTTCTGTGTAAAGGCCGGGCACGGTGGCTCATGCCTGTAATCCTAGCACTTTGGGAGGCCGAGGCAGGTAGATTGCCTGAGCTCAAGAGTTCGAGACCAGCACGGGCAACACGGTAAAACCCTGTCTCTACTAAAACACAAAAAATTAGCTGGCCATGGCGGCACACACCTATAATCCCAGCTACTCCAGAGGCTGAGACAGGAAAATCGCTTGAACCTGGGAGACAGAGGTTGCAATGAGCCGAGATCGCCCACTGCACTCCAGCCTGGGTGACAGAGTGAGACTCCAGCTCCAAAAACAAAAAAAATCTGTATAAAACATTATCATGGTCGGCCGGGCGCGGTGGCTCAAGCCTGTAATCCCAGCACTTTGGGAGGCCGAGGCGGGCGGATCACGAGGTCAGGAGATCGAGACCATCCTGGCTAACATGGTGAAACCCCGTCTCTACTAAAAATACAAAAAACTAGCCGGGCGTGGTGGCGGGCGCCTGTAGTCCCAGCTACTCGGAGGCTGAGGCAGGAGAATGGCCTGAACCTGGGAGGCGGAGCTTGCAGTGAGCCGAGATCGCGCCACTGCACTCCAGCCTGGGTGACACAGCGCGAGACTCCGTCTCAAAAAAAAAAAAAAAAAAAAAAAAAAAAAAAAAAATATATATATATATATATATATATATATATATATATATATGTTCAAGCCTATGCTGCTGTCTGCTGAGCATGTGACCTTGGGCAATTCGCTTATATCACTCTAAACTCCAGGACCCTCATCTGTAAACCAGATACAATAATAATAGTACCTGCCTCATAGTGCTGTTGTCAAGATTAAATGAGATTAAATAAAATTATGAGAAGAATTCTTTACAAAGTGCCTTTCACCCAGTAAGCTGTCAGTCATGATATTATTATTGCCCCTGACCATTTATTCAACACTCTTAAACCCCTAAAATGAACAAAGTATGAATCCGCTTACCTCGAGGGTCTTTCTGTTCAATAGAGGAGTCAAATATACAAACAAGTGGACATAAAGCAAAGCAGAATTAGTAAATGCACATGAGATAGAGACATGATATGCTTTAGAGAATAGAGAGATGAAAAAAAAGATTACTCTTTCCAGAAGAACAGAAGAGGCACAGCAGTAGAGGAAGCCCATGAGCAAGGCTTTGAAGCATGAGCAGGGCTCTGATTAGTGGAAGCAGATGGTAGGTTCCAGGAAGTGGCAGAAGGGGAGGCATGGAGATGTGACGGCGCAGGGTGTGTGGAATGCACAGATGCCGGTTGCTTCCTCGGGTTTCAGCGCCCCTTCTTCCATCCCAGCAGCCCCAACGTCCACTCAGGCATCCACTGCATTGTGGGGAAAGTCTTGAGGTCAAGGGAAACTATGCAGCAGGTAGCCACTCAGCACATCCCAGCCCACTGGCGACTGGGGTTGGTGCAGGGGCAGAAAGATGTACATCAGAAACAAATCTACTCAGATTGAAGACCAGTCAGGAATGCTGGAGAAAAGTCATTCTTTTTTCTTTTTTTTCTTTGTCGAGATGGGGTCTCACTCCGTCGCCCAGCAGGTTGGAGTGCAGTGACACAATCTCACCTCACTGCAACCTCTGCCCCCTGAACTCAAGCCATCCTCCCTCCTCAGCCTCCCAAGCAGCTGGGACCACAGATGCATGCCACCAAGCCTGGCTACGTTTTTGCATTTTTGGTAGAGACAGGGTTTCATCATGTTGGCCAGACTGGTCTCCAACTCCTGAGTTCAAGCAATCTGCCTGCCTCGGCCTCCCAAAGTGCTGGGATTACAGGCATGAGCCATTGCACTGGCCAAGTCATTCTTTAGAGACATGAGATGAAGGGCTGCTGGCAACCATTTTGGGACCATGAGAATCAGGAAGAAATTGTGGCTCAGTTTGTAATCGCAGCACTTTGGGAGACTGAGGTGGGAGGATCACTTGAGACCAGGAGTTCAAGACCAGTCTGGGCAACATAGGGAGACAATATCTCTACAAAATTAAAAAAAAAAAAAAGAAAAATTGTTTTAATTAGTCAGGCGTGATGGTGCAGGCCTGTAGTCCCAGCTACTGGGGAGGCTGAGGTGGGAGGATCACTTGAGCCCAAGAAGTCAAGGCTACAGTGAGCCATGATTGTACCACTACACACCAGCCTAGGAGACACAGTAAGACCCTGTCTCAAAAAGAAAAAAGAAAAAGAAAAAAGAAAGAAAGGAATTTGATCCTTAGGGAATTGTTGAGCCTTACCCAAAGCCCCACTCTGACACTAGATTTCTTTTTCTTTTTTTTTTTTCTTTTGTAGAGATAGGATGTCGCTATGTTGCCCAGGCTGGTCTCAAACTCCTGGCCTCAAGCGATCCTCTTGCCTTAGCCTCCCAAAGTGCTGGGATTACAGGCGTGAGCCACAGCGCCCAATCAGCTGACTCTAGACTTCTTTTGTCCCAGAAGCAAATAAGGGCGTGTATTGTATAAGCCAGTTTGAGCTATGCTTTTCAGTTTCTTGATGTTCAAAAAATGACCCAAAATAGAGTTATAAAAAATTGAAAATAGAAAGGTATTAGAGGGTGAAATCATGAAAGGCTTTCCTTACCCCATTCGAAGGCATTAGACTTTATGTAGGCAGTGGGAAATCCCATTGAAAACTGTTGAGGAAGGAGGTGGCATGATCAAATCTGTTTTAGGAAATTAACTCTGATGGCAGGATAAATGATAGACTGGAAGGGAGAGGGATCAGAAGCAAAACAACAAAAACAACGATTGATTAGTCATGAGTCTGGGCTGGTAAAAGGACATTTTATCAAATATCTCCAGATGTCCACATGGCCTGGAGTAGGGAAGAGTAAGCAAGCAGAGATACCTATGGCAACCTCTCTTATCAGTACCAATGGCCTTCCCTTCACACTTAAGAGCTTAGTGCATACAGCAGAGAGTCCAAATCCTAATGCTGTATTACAGTACCTCAGAAGACTACCCAGTTGTCTTAGAAGCTTCAAGCAACAGGAAATTTTTAATTTTAAAGCAAAGTCAATTTTAATTTAAAAATTTAACTAACATTTTTAAAAGGTGTGGAGTAGGATGCAACCCCAAAACAATAAGCTTTAACGGAGTGTCTTCACTCCCAAAAGTTTGTGAATCACTGATCTAAATCATGGCGCTCCCAGCACCCCTTCCTGGAGGGGGTACCAGTCTTGGTATGGGTTCCCAGCCCCCTGGGGAGCCACCGGTGTGCTAAAGCTTTGCAGTGCCTGCGGCCAGGAAGAGGCTCCAGAGCTCCCAGAGCTCCCACCCTCAGATCCACGAAAAAGTGCGAATCTCTCCTGGAGCAATGTAAGTGTCTTGATTCCTCTTCCTGTCACCTTTCCCTGCTGCCCCTTCTGCTGCACTGTTGCAGCACTGGGCTGATGACGCCAGGGCAGCAAAGGTTCCTTGCCCCCCCGCTGCATCTTCCCCTGTGCTGAAGCAGTGCATGGTAACCTGGCTGCCTGCGTTCTGATGCATTCCCCAGTCTTTCCCACGGGCACACTCCCACCTGCATTCCAAACTGATTCTTTCATTTACATAATTCCAATAGCTTTCAATGCCAGCTTCCTGTTTTTGTAAACTCCTGTACAATTTTTTAGTTTCATAAGAAACAAGGGCCCCAGCTCACAATCACCCTCTACCAACATAATTTATCTGCATCAAAGAAGACAGGGAAGCTTCTGTCCATTGGTTTCCCTTCTTATTTGGAAATAGAAGCTTAAAAAACACCCAGTGGTTTCCAATCCAGAGAGTTGCATATAAGCTTTTGACCTCACTGGTTACTGGCTTCCTGTTAACCGAAAGAAGTTTCAAGCTGAGTCAGAGAAGAGAATCGGGCCCAGCAGTGATTCATTAGTGTTGCTAATGACACCCCTACCGCCACCACCATCACTGCTGCTTCTGCTGGGACTACAGGGGCCTCCATGTTAGCCTGATCCTAAGAGAGCAAGAAACTGAAGTCATTGTCCTGATTTTCTCTTGCAGATGGCATTGCAGTGGCAGCAGTGAGCACAGGCCAAGCAAGACTGGCCTTGAGATGAGGAGGCCAGATGGGCCCTGAATCAGGGTGGTTTCAGGATGCCCAGGAAGGCACTGCTGCTGCAGAATAACTTCCCCCTCTCCCTGCCCTCCCTTTGCACAGTGCCTGAAGATTTTTCCTCCCTCAGAGCTTTTCTGGTCTTCCCGTAAGATACAAATACAGCTTAAAAGGGCTGCTCATACCCTAATATGATTAATGTGATGAGCTCACTTTGGAAAATACTAATCACTTGAGAGATGCAGATGGAAGAGATGCTGAAATTATAACCCAAAAGACTACCAGGCCAGAAAAGACAGGCAGGAAAGAGATGCAAGTGTCAACTACTTCTCAGTTTTGCCCAGATCCCGGCTTCACTGCAGGGTCATGGTCAGGAGCATCTGACCACAGTACAGCCAGCAGTGCAGGAAGTGTTCAGCGCTCCTCAGCCATGACTCTAGTTTAGGGATTTCTCCCAGTGCCAAGATCCTCCTGAAGGGCTCCAACAAACAGCAACACACAAAAAAAGTTGTTTTAGAAATGCATCTATAACAACAAAGGGTTCCCAACCTGTCTTCTTGCAGCTAAGTCTGTCATATGCATTATCTTATCTAATCTTCATAGCAACCTAGGAAACATCACTTCTCCTGATTCTACAAATGAACGGTGAAGATGATGCCACAAGTAAATTTCTGACTTAAAATATCATATTCCATCACAGTATAATTGATTAATTCCTAGACTTTAAAAATCAACATATCATTCACATAACATAAAATCTATCATTTTTTAAAGTAAACATAAAATCTATCATTTGTTAAAGTATGCAGTTCAGTGGTTTTTAGTATATTCACTATGTTGTGCAAACATCACCTCTAGCTAATTCTAGAACATTTTCCTCACCCCAGGAAGAAATCTTGTACCTATTAGCAGTCACTCTCAAGTCCTCCCTATGCCCCTCTCCCTGACAACCACTCATCTACTCTCTGTCTCTGTAGATTTGCCTATTTGAACATTTCATATTAATGGAATCATAAAATGTAGTTTTTTTGTGACTGGCTTCTTTCACCTCATGTTTTCAAGAGTCATCCATGTTGTAGCATATAATAGTACTCCATTCCTTTTTATGGCTGCATAATATTCCATTGTATGGATATACCACATTTTGTTTATCCATTCATCCATCAAAGAACACTTGAGTTGCTTCCCCCTTTCAGCTATTGTGAATAACACTGCTATGAACATTATTGCACAAGTTTTTGTGTGGACATGTGTTTTCAATTACCTTGGGAATTCCTAGAGTTTTTATATATCTGAAAACACAGGTAAGTCTAAAAGAAATGAGTATCAGTTACTCAGCTATGGTATTGCATTCATTACAAGGTATTTATAATATGCCTGTTTTCAATAAGGATTTGCAGTATTCCCACCATGATATCCTATGCCACCTGTAGTACTGCACCTGTCACACTGAGTCTGTCTCCACAACTGCATGGAGTGCTCTTTGAGGGAAGGGACCCATCATATTCACTGTAAACAATCTCTTAAGTGTAAGTCGCTACCTGTCTGTGAAGCAGCAGCACCTTCCTGGGCATACTGAAACCACCCTGATTCAGGCACCATCTGGCCTCCTCATCTCAAGGCCAGCCTTGCTTGGCCTGTGCTCATACTGCTACACCATCTGGAAGACAAAATCAGGATGATGGCTTCAGTTTCTTGCTCTTCTAGTATTAGGTTAACATGGAGGCCCCAGCAGCAGCAGCAGCTATGGTGTTAGCAGGAGGGGTGTCATCAGCAACACTAGTTAGCTGGGCCAGAGCTGAATGGACTGGAGTTGACATCTGCCCACAGGACAGCAAGCAGCACAGAAAGTGCTCAGACATGAAAGTTCTCCCCACAGGCTCCTCAGGCAAGAATGGATCAATTAGACCCTCCTTCTCAAGTGGATGGTGGTTGGGAGAAGCCAAGAGACACAAGAGAGGAGGCAGCAAGCAGCAGCCCTGAGGAAGCGGAAGTTCTGGGGTACTGAGAATGATATGTAGTTGTTCAGTAACTGCTGGGCTGGCAGAGAGGCTGAGACAACAAATTCATGCAGCTGGCTGAGTCTCTGCCACTACATGAGATCTTGAATAATTTTTCACTTCCCAGATTATGTTCCACTCAACATGAAAAGAGCATATCTTACTGCTTAGTTGCACTCTCTCTGCCTATGGATAGCTCATAGATGTCTTTTTCATTGTTGTGTTTTGTAGAGATGGGGTCTCACTGTGTTCACAGACGGATCTCAAACTCTTGGCCTCAAGGGTTCCTCTCGCCTCGGTCTCCCAAAGTGATGGGATTACAGGAGTGAGCCATGATGCCCACACTCAGCCCGCTCCTCTTGCCCAGAGAGTTTGCACGTGGACTGCTGCTCCCCTGAACCCCTCCTCCAGTCACTTCTCTCCAATAGCAAATGCTGTTCCCCTGGTGAATGCCCATTCCTCCTGGGATCTCAGCTCAGCATCACTTCCTCCAGGAGGACCCCTTGGAGCAGTAAAAGCCTCTCCTCTAAGCCCTCACAGCTGCATCAGCGGCTTTGTGACACCACTGCTGTAACTGCATCTATAGAATGATTACTTCATTCATATTGACTCCCAGCTACACTAACACTCCATTAAGGTAGAGACTATTTTGGCTCAGCTTTGTATCCCAGCACCTAGCCTGACACCTAGCAGGGCAATAAATATTTGAAGAACAAATGAATTCATTATTTTTTTTCAAGGAAGGAAACAAGTCCAATTTTTAAGTAGTTACGGATACAGAACCTTCACATTGATCTCATAGTAAAAAATCAGAGTGGACTGACAAAATTCAAGGCATATTCAAGGCATGTCCTGGGACCCTCTCCTTCTGCCATAGGAAGGACAGTATCTTGGCATGGGAGAGAAGGGGGTTGGGATCAGGACTGGGCTCACTGTGTGAGGTAGTCTCAAGTCCTTACGTGAGGAGGCTCATTGAACAGCCAAAAAATTGATGAGTCTCAGGTAGGGGTCTCAGGAAGGTCTCCCCTGCCCACCACGGGAACTACTCTCACTATGGGGCAGGTCTAACAGGCCTCTAAGGCATGAACTGGTAGAGTGTGGGTGTGTGCATGCGTGTATGTGTATGTGTGTGTGTGTTTGTCCTGTACTACAGATTTAGGTAAGGAGCAATGTGTGGGGCTCGGGTGCAGCCCCTGAATAGGGGAAAGTGGAGGGAGGCAGAGAGGGCAGAAGAAAGCAAGCCACTTCGAACACATCCCTCCAAAAACATCTGAGAGAGTTTAGCGTAATAATCTGATTTTGTGAGACAAAGATCCAGAGGGGGTTGGGCATGAGTCCAGTTCCGAATCAATCTGGTGGGCACCTCAGGGCCCAAAAATACTCTCTTTACCAGGACCTGACCTGGGCCACCCGTTATTGGAGCTGTGGAAGCTGGAATCCAGTTCTGATTAGGGCAGAATCCCAAAGAGGTCTTTAAGATAAAGTGGCTGCGAAAGGAACCCCAAAAGAACCATAGGAGTTAAACTACAGAAACCAGTATTTAGTACCATCAAGCTGGTTATTACACGGCTTCAGCCACACGCAAAGGTTTGGCAGGAATGTGAATTCAAAAATCAGGACTGTCAGGCAGCAGGCTTGATACATCAGTTACTACTTCTAGTCTCCTCTATTATCCTCCCCTTCCTGCTTTCAAGATGCAGGCTGAGGAGGAACCCAAGATGTGGCACTGATTTCTGCCTGACATACATTCTCTGGGCCTACTGGCCTGACAGCGTTAGAACGACACAGGGATAAATCAAGAGGAACCGGCATGCTGAGAAAGATGTCAGCAGAATTAGTTAATTCTACTCCCTTGGACTAGATAGCACGTTGAGAGGCTCTGTGATTCCTGAAATCCTGTATGAAAATGATATGAGATCTAATGTTTCAAGGTTCTTTTAGTCAATTTTATCAATAAGCGATGTGAAATTCCAGCACTGCTGATAAAATATTCAGAAATTATATTACCACAGCTTTTGACCTGACATCTGTGATAAGACATATTTAAAAATCAGCTCTGGTGGCTTTTAAGGCTAAAAGACTGAAAGACATTATTGCTGATTTTGCAGTTAATTTGAAGAACCACATCTGATCTTACATTGTCCTTTCTCATTAGATCAATACCTTCAAGTTTATTGTCTGTTAAAATGCTGCAGTACTGCAGCAAATTTACATACCCAATTGGTTCTGTGGCAGTGATAAGCACAAAGCGGTGTTAATGACGGGACTCTGGCCTGTCCTTTGCAGACCGGAGAGGAAATTATTGAGTCTCCTCCAGGTGCATGAGAGGAGAGAGGCATCACACTCTCTCCCCTGCCATTCTCCTCACCTCCAACCTACACACACAGCTTGATTCCTGCTTTTGTTTCTTTGTTTCTCCCATGTGCTTTTGGGAGTACCACTGAATGAGAGTGACCTGAATTATCTACAAGATATGCTAAAAGCAAATCATCCCCAAATTCTAATATTTTTTACTGTAACTGAAACAAGTCACTTTGATAAACCTTGCAACTCATTCGGACGTTTCAACTTTGTGCTTTGCTCTGTACTGGAAATCACCCGCTCCCCTTTCTGCCACTCCCAGGTGTTTACTTTTCATAATTTTTGCTAACAGCAATCATACCCCTTCCTTGAGCCCTCAGGGTAGACTGAAACTAGATTTAAAGAAGCACATCAGTTCTCATCAGTTCTCCCTACCCCACTCCCAAAATATGTATATAAACACACATGTAAGCACACACACACACATGTTCAGAGCCCCAGGTAGGTTTCCCTGACCTTTTGGTTTGCTAAGGACAACTTTAAAAGCCAAAAAATGACTTGCAAACTTCCTTTATGTTCTGCAAATAAAAATTTCCACGTGTATATTACACAAATCAGTCACCTACCCTACTTACCCACCATATCAAGTTTATATACAAAGACTAGCCAAATAACTTCCAACAAATGGATTTCTTTAAAAAAATAAAAAGAAAAAGAAGGAAAATTTTGTTTCTGGGCTTAAAGTACCTTTGTCAACTGGTGACAAATAAAACAAGATTTCAAGGGATGACTAAAGGCCCTGAGGTCAATGCCCTCACTCTCCAGGGAAATTGTTAACTAAATCCTTATAAATGGATTCGATGTCTCACTATCCTCCATTCTGATATTGTTGGTGATTATAATAAAATAGCCAAAGTCATTCACTCTTACCATCAACAGATGGTGCCTGCTTTTCTCTCATACTTGCCTAAAGGCCTCTGTTACAAACTCAGAAATAAAATGGGAACTTTTTGAAGAAATGTCAAAAAAAGATGCAATAAAAACTGTAATAGGTACTCAGCTATGGATATTACAGCAAATAGACTCGGAGCACAGGCTTTTGAGCAGGAGCTGACGTTACCACAGACACCTGTGAATCTATACTGGGGGCTCAGGACTTTCAGGATGTCTAGCCCAGAAAGAGATGACTTCAAGAAAGCAGACTGCCGACCCCAAGATCAGCAAAATAAAACCTTCTTATGAAAAGTCTTTGTATATATGTTAAACTAGAAGATTGAAAGGAAAAACTTCAAAAAATAATGATTCTGTAGGATATATTAATAGATTTTATCTATAAACTACCCAAAACCATGGCCACAATGGTTAAATATTATTCAAAGTGCTTTTATTCAGTTCCTTTACCTTTATGATCATGTAGTTATTTACTTAGGCTCAATAAAAATCCATCCTCTTTCCTGTAAGATTAAACTGAATAAATCAAATTTGCAACAATAACCAAGACCCAAATCTCATTTAATTAAGTATGACAAGCCACTTTTAAGGAACAAGGACTCTGCTTTACAGGTTGGGGAGGAATGCCTACACGCAGTAATGTGTTGGTAAGTGTTTAACAACCAGCTCTGCAAAAGAAAAAAAAGCACTGCATTGTCTCATTTGCCAATTTCTGTGGTATAAATATTCCTGTCATGGCCAATTTTAACATGACATCACTGAATGTGGAGTTGAGAAGACATGAAATAGCACACCATTGTAAAGTATTTCCACCACAAAGATGCAATATTCAAGTTGAATGATGAAGAATCATTAAATAAATAAATACAATAGATGCAGAGAGGCCAGGCACAGCAGCAGCTCATGCCCACAGTCCCAGCACTTTGAGAGGCCAAGATAAGAGGATCGTTTGAGGCCAGGAGTTCAAGACCAGTCTCTGAGCAATATAGTGAGACTTTGTCTCTAAAAAATAAAAATAAAGTAAATAAATGGGCCAGGTGCAGTGGCTCATGCCTGTAATCCCAGCACCCTGGGAGGCCGAGGTGGGCGGATCACTTGAGGTCAGGAGTTCGAGACCAGCCTGGGCAACATGGTGAAACCCCGTCTCTACTAAAAAATACAAAAATTAGCCAGGCATCGTGGTGGGCACCTGTAGTCCCCCACTACTCAGGAGGCTGAGGCAGGAGAATTGCTTGAATCCGGGAGGCAGAGGTTGCAGTGAGCTGAGATTGTGCCACTGCACTCCAGCCTGGGTGACAGAATAAGAATCAGTCTCAAAAAAAAAAAATAAATAAAAAATAAAGTAAATAAATGAACTTATTTAATAGATGCAGATAAGCTTAAGAGCATAGATAAAAATAAACTGCCATACAATAATTAGTAAGAGATAGGTTTTCAGTATTTATTGCCATTGTTTTAAACATAATTTATTTAATTGTAAATCATAAAGTTTAGTATCTAATAACGGCCATGTTTAACAAACAGCTTACAAAATTCCTATAAATTTAACAATCAGTTCTTGCAAGCCAGTATGAGCCAGTTCCAGCACACCATTCCCAGAAAACTGTCCTGGAACCTATTCTATGGTTTATGGAATATCAGCTTTACAGACAGTAAAGAATTGCCTAGCAAGTTAGGAAAATGACTAATTTGGAGGAGTCTCACACAAACAAAACCTCACAGAAGCAAACTGGACGTTTTTTGTTCCTCAGCTCAGTAAATACACTAATAAAGGCCTGTTAAAGCAAACTAAATATGGCCTGAGAAGGACTCCATATTTCTGTATTTGAGTCCTTGTGGATGAACTGTAACCTTGTACAAGGTAGACAAGATTGAGAACCTAACTTAGGAGTATGCACCTGTAACAATAGCTGAATCTTAGTCAATCACGGTGGCCATACTTCAACCACTTATAGACTGCTAAGTGTTCAAGTAAGGCAAACGCCAACTCATAGCCAGTCCAGCTGTTTCTGTACCTCATTGCCAATTTCTGTATGTCATTTCCCTTTTTTTTTGTCTTAAATTTGTTCTGACCATGAGGCATCTGTGGAGTCTCTCTGAATCTGCTGTGATTCTGGGAGTTGCCCGATTTGCAAATCATTCATTGCTCAATTAAACTCCTTTAAATTTAATTTGGCTGAAGTTTCTCTTTTTTTTTTTTTTTTTTGAGACGGAGTCTGGCTCTGTCGCCCAGGCTGGAGTGTAGTGGCCGGATCTCAGCTCACTGCAAGCTCCGCCTCCCGGGTTTATGCCATTCTCCTGCCTCAGCCTCCTGAGTAGCTGGGACTACAGGCGCCCACCACCTCGCCCGGCTAGTTTTTTGTACTTTTTAGTAGAGATGGGGTTTCACCGTGTTAGCCAGGATGGTCTCGATCTCCTGACCTCATGATCTGCCCATCTCAGCCTCCCAAAGTGCTGGGATTACAGGCTTGAGCCACCGGGCCCGGCCTGAAGTTTCTCTTTTAACAGGCCATAAAATAATCTGACACATAAAAGTACATTACAGATATGGAGGATTTACAAGTTAAGTCTCAAACCAGAAGGCTCTGGTTTTTGAAGTCTGTAACAAGGATGTATTGGTGTATTAACATCTCTTATACATGATGTAATTAAAACAAAATTTCAAAAGAGTTATATGGAATCAGAAAAATCTCAAAACAATTTAGGAGGTCAAATCTGCATGCTAGAAAAGAACTTGACCATAAAGAAAAACTGTGAAAACACAAATACCCTGCTGGGCCGCATCCCATGGGGGAGTAGAGGGAGAAAACCACTTTGCACCCAGAGACAAAAGAAAACACAAAAACCAGGATTACTCTGTATAATTCTAGTTTCCAAAATATGAAACCCTGAACCATTCCTATAGTGACTCCCCAACGAAAACATCTCTATTCCTAACTTTTGCAATGCTAATGCCTGAATATATGTCTCAACCTTTGTAAATATTAATATCACACAAGAAAAACACTGTTTTTCCACCATAAACAGTAAACTCAGTGATTTGGTCATTTTTTCCTTTAAATACTTGTTGCATTTTTTATTGGATGAGCCTGTCTTTCTAAAGCCTGGATTCCCTTGCAACACTCGCTAGAAATAAAGTTGCTTTCTCTTCTAAATGCTTTTGTCTGAGTCTTTGATAGTAACTTGCTTACTTGTCCCTATTTTCTTTTTGGTCCTACACACCTATTGCTATGATCTGAATGTTTGTGTCCCACTGAAATATGTATGTTGAAAACTTAATCCCTAGTGTGATGACTAAGTGATTAGGTCATGAGGGTGGGGTCCTCATCAATGGGATTAGTGCCAAGAACTGCCTTGCCACCTTTCAACATGTGAGGACCCAGCAAGAAGACACCATCTATAAGAAATCAGGCCCTCACCAGACACCAAAGCTGCTGGCATCTTGACTTTGGACTTCCCAGCCTCCAGAACTGAAACATCAATGTTTGTTGTTTACAAGCCACCCAGTCTATGGTGTTTTGTTACAGCAGCCCAAATGGACTAAGACACCTGCTCCCAGTCATGGCCATGTATTAATAGCTCCTATCAGAACAATCTTCTCACAGATAACAGTGAGCTCTGGAGAGAAAATAAAAACATCTTTCTAAAGTCACAAAACAGCAACCAAAAGTAGGTAGATGCTGGAGAGGAATAGACATTTGAAAGAGGGGAAAGGAACTAAGGGAGCATCCCATTTTGTATGGCTTTTATCCTGAGAGAAAGCCCTCAAATGGCACTATGCAGGGCAGCTAAAAGTCAGAAAAAAAAAAACCAAAGTCTTACTGGCATGAACCAAAGGATGGGATTTGAGGGAAATACAGATGCTGGAAAGCAAAGCAGGGGAAATCCTGAAAGGGAGAGGGGCAGAAAGGAGGAGCCCCAAACTGTGTCTATAAATTCTGACCAACTGTCCAGCTGATGCTGGAACCACATGTGTGTGAGTCAGACTTGAAGCAGCCCAGCCAAGGATAAAGAACTGAGCAGAAATGTGAGCTACCACTCATAGCAAGGAAGACAAAGTTTAGCATTTGAATTCAGCCAAGTTAACTGCCTAGCATTAAAAAAAAAGAAAAATACTCTTCAGAGAAACATAGCAGAACTCAGAATCTCTACAACATATTCACAATGTTCAGGATACAGTTCAAAATTATTCAATATTCAAAGAAACAGGAAAACACTACTCATATCAAGAAAAAGAATAAAATCAATGAATATCAACCCTGAAATGATTCATACATTGGAATTAGTAGACAGGGTTATATAAAACAGTTATTACAACTAAGCTCAAGGACATAAAGGAAAATACGCTTGGAAAATATGCTTGTTAATAAATGAAAAAATAGGAATTGTCAGCAGGTAAATACAAACTATAAAAAAGAACTAAATAGAAATTATAGAACTGAAAAACACACATCTAAAATTTAAAAATTACCAGATAGGGGCCAGGCGTGATGGCTCATGGTTATAATCCCAGCATTTTGGAAGGACGGGGCAGGAGGATCACTTGAGGCCAGGAGTTTGAGACCAGTCTGGGTGACATAGAGAGACCTAGTCTCCACAACAAATTTTGAAAAATTAGCCAGGCATGGTGGCACATGTCTGTAGTTCTTGCAGTCCTACTCAAGAGGCTGAGGCAGTAGGATTGCTTGAGCCCAGGAGCTCAAGGCTATAATGAGCTATGATTGTGCCACTGCACTCCAGCATGCATGACAAAGCAAGACTCTGTCCCCGCCACCGAAAAAAAAAAAAAAAAAATCACTGAAAGGGCTGAACAGCAGAATAAAGATACAGAAGAAATTGTCAGTGAACTTGAAGATTGATTAACAGATAAATTATCTAATTTGAAGATCAGAGTGAAAAAAGATGGGAAAAAAAATTGACAGAGCTTCAGGAACCTGTGGGCCCTTATCAAAAGATTTAGCATAAGTACAATCAGAGTACCAAAAGGAGTGAAATAGAATGGGGTAGCCAAAACACTCAAGGAAATAATAGCCAAAATCTTCTCAAAATTGCTATGACCCTATTTAGAGTGCAAGTGTAATAAAAGCCAGGATTTTTGACTTATACCTCTTTAGTAGCCCATGTCATACCTAACAAGGTTAGGCCACATACTAGATTCTCAACTAGTATCAACTTATATATTCAGCATCAAAAATAATTATTTATTGAGTGCCTGCTGTGTGTAAAGCACCAGGAATGGTGTAGAGACATAAACATGCCCTGTGCTTAACGGAATAATAAGGTTTTGAAAAAGTATAAGAGAAAGAAGCTTTATTGTTTCTTTTTTTTAAAAAAAGGAAAGGGTTTCCAATGGCCTCTGTTTTTCACTCTTTCCTAGGTAATTCATCATGATTTGATCTAACTTGCTTATAGCGATCCCTGCTAAAAGAATGTAACATTGTGATCCAGAGTGAGAAGGGATGTCATATCAGCAGGCCATGGTTACAGGTATATCCTTCCAGAACTGCTTCAAATGGTGCTTTTCTCAACTAACTGTTTAGAACAGAAAGGGAAGCTTCTTCTATACAATTTTCACTGTGTTTGCTTGAAGTTGCCTTTATCTTTTAGGCAGAACTTACATCCTTTAAACAGCTGCAGATGATAGCTGTAACTATGACATATTTTTATCAGTCAGTAAAATATAGGGGGAAACAGCTAAGAAAGACCATTTCTCCACTCTGGGGAGAAAATACAGAGGTGTGTATACCTCTCCAGAACCTAGAGGGTAAAAGATCAAAAGGAATATGTGTGTGTGAGAGAGAGAGGGACAGAAAGACAGAAGGAGGAAGGGCTCCTAAGATTCCTTTCTCTGTGTGAATTCTTGAAGCACTTCCCTCCATCTGTTTACACACTGTCCACTAATAGTCTATGATTCTGAGAACCAACCTGTCCACAAATAAATTCAGTAAAAATATCACAGCTGGTGTTTTGGTTGTACTGGTCTGATAGGCTCACCTCAAGAATGATTGTAAATGTAAGGACATGGTTTCAGGCACAAAGCCTGAAACTATATGCCTGGAATCATAAATTTAGTAAATCCCCTCAAAATGAGCTGCTGAGAATGTCTTATTTCTGTTAGAAAATAGAATTCACTCATAAAGATATAAGCAGAAATTAGATTTTGGCATGTTTACAGGAGCCTCTGAGTCTAGGAAGTGGCATTTATGAGTTTGGTTATAGATCTGTCACTGGCTTTTTATGTGACTTTCGTCAGTGTTTTAGTCTCTCCTGAGCCTGTTTAGTCAGCCGACCTGGGGATAATACTCTTTGCTATCCTTTTCACAGCAGTGCTGCCTCTGTCCTAATCATAATAGCTATCACTTATTGCGTTAGTCCTGTGCATCAGGCACTGTGATAAGCACTCTACTTGCATTATTTCTAATCCTAACAATCATCTTGAAGGTAGGTGTTATTCAAGTTGCAGATGACAATACTGAATCTCAGAGAGTTTTAGCAACCTTAAAAAAGCTGCACCGACTAGTGAGGTGTGATGCCAGGATTCTATCAGGTGCTTCTTACTACACGATGCTAGTTTGCTTTTATTCACTCAGCACAGGTGATATAGAAAGAGCATTCTAGCTACGTATATGTATATATTCATATATATATATATGCATATAAGTGTATGTGTGTATACAGAAAAAAAAACTTAGTGATTACATTCAAGGAATATAAACCTAGATGAAAGATGAAATATGGCCCAAATCATCTAGAGAGTATAAACAAAACACAGTGAAAGCTACAGGCTTAAGGACTACGCATAAAACACAAAGTGGCTCATGCCTGTAATCCCAGCACTTTGGGAGGCGGAGGCAGGAGGACTGCTTGAGCCCAGGAGTTTGAGAACAGCCTGGGCAACATGGCAAGGCCCTATCTTCACAAAAAACACAAAAATTAGCTGGGCATGGTAGCATGCGCCCGTAGTCCCAGCTTCTGGGGAGGCTGAGGTGGGAGGATCATTTGAGCAGAGGAGTTGGAGGCTGCAGTGAGTCGTGATCACACCACTGCATTCCAGCCTGGGCAATAGAGCCAGACCTTGTCTCAAAACAAACAACAAACAAACAAAAAATACAAAGTAAAACAATATTTGAGATGTCTGCGGTAACCCCTGGAAATCACTAGAGACTGATAGTTTTCATACTGTATGCATCCTCACCTAGATAATAAACCACCTCAAAGGGAAAGCGTCCCTTCCACATGCCTGACAAGATGAAAAGAGTTGTACATTCCCTACTGCATGATTTCTAATGTAACTTGAAAATAAGTTCCCAGTGTTCCCAAATCAGAAGCATTAGAAAACTGAAGTTTCACAAGTTGATGATTGTGGACGGATACATGGGAATTCATTGTACCAGTCTATCTTTCTTTGCATGCTTAAAATTTTCCATAATTAAAGTTTTAAAAGAAAGAAGAGGGGCCAGGCACGGTGGCTCAAGCCTGTAATCCCAGCACTTTGGGAGGCCAAGAAGGGCGGATCACAAGGTCAGGAGATCGAGACCATCCTGGCTAACCCGGTGAAACCCCGTCTCTACCAAAAAATACAAAAAACTAGTCAGGCGAGGTGGCGGGCGCCTGTAGTCCCAGCTACTCGGGAGGCTGAGGCAGGAGAATGGCTTAAACCCGAAAGGCGGAGCTTGCAGTGAGCTGAGATCCAGCCACTGCACTCCAGTTTAGGCAACAGAGCGAGACTCCGTCTCAAAAAAAAAAAAAAAGAAAGAAAGAAAGAAGAGGGCTGGGCATCGTGGCTTATGCCTGTAATCCTAGCACTTTGGGAGCTGGAGACACGACAAGCCCGCACATCATAGTGAGATCCTATCTCTACAAAATTTGTTTTAAATTAGCCAGGCATCATGGCACCATCTGTGGTCCCAGCTATTTGGGAGGCTGAGGCAACAGGATTGCTTGAGCCCAGGAGTTCAAGGCTGCAGTGAACAATGATAACGCCACTGCACTCCAGCCTGGGTGACAGAATGAGATCCTGTCTCTAAAAAAAAAAGCGGGGGGGGGGGGGGGGGGGGGAGGGAAAGAAGGGGGGGGAAAAGAAAGACAAAGAAACATAGCAGTCTGCTGGGCGCGGTGGCTCAAGCCTGTAATCCCAGCACTTTGGGAGGCCGAGATGGGTGTATCATGAAGTCAGGAGATCCAGACCATCCTGGCTAACATGGTGAAACCCCGGCTCTACTAAAAAATACAAAAAACTAGCCAGGCGAGGTGGCGGGCGCCTGTAGTCCCAGCTACTCGGGAGGCTGAGGCAGGAGAATGGCATAAACCCGGGAGGCAGAGCTTGCTGTGAGCTGAGATCCGGCCACTGCACTCCAGCCTGGGCGACAGAGCGAGACTCCGTCTCAAAAAAAAAAAAAAAAAAAAGAAACATAGCAGTCTACCTGGGATGGAAGAAGGCTGATGCCTAGAAACAAAGGAGAATTCTGAAAAAATAAATGACCTACAAAGGAGCTTCTCTTCTCCTATTGGTCAGTAGTTGTAGTGTTTTAGGAGGAGAAAACTCAGTGAAGAAAAGGAAAGATCTTCCTGTTAAAACCTGAGTTCTTACCTGTAAGGGATTCTGAATAACCAAGAAAAGCTACCATCTTGGAAGATGCACCCAGTAGCCCAACATGGAGAAGCAGAGAGTGACTACATAAGTTTATGAACGAAGGGCAGGTATGTAACAGAGGGCTGTTTCCAATAAACTCAACTACGACCCAGAACAAGCTCAAAAATATTAGTAGGAATATAAAAATATCCAGCACTCAACATGCTGAAACTGACAATGTCTGGCATACAATCAAAGATAGGTACAAAGAAACAGGAAAACTGACCCTTTGTGAGGAGAAAGATCAGTCAAGATAAACTGACCCAGAACTGATCCATCTGTTAGAATTCACAGTCAATGACATAAAAAATAATCATTACAACTATATTATATATGTTCAAAAGTTAAGTAAATACATGAAAGATATTTTTTGAAGACTCTTATCAAACTTCTAGAGATTAAAACTATAAAACCTGATATAAAAATACATTGCTGGGATTAACAGCAAAGTAGATACTGCAGAAGAAAAGATGAGTGAACTTGAAGACATATCAATAGAAACTATCCTAGAAGAAATACAGAGAAGAGCATCCATGAGTTGTAAGTGCCTAATATACATGCAACTGGAGTTCCCAAAAGGTAGGAGAGATGGGGACATAAAAATATTTGAAGAAATAATGCTAAAGTCTGGATAAATTTTATAAAATTTATAAATTTGATAAAACCACAAGGTCACAGATACAAGAAGCTTCATGAATCCCACCATGAAGAAAATGACAGCAACACACATCATAGTTAATGTGCTCAAAACTGGTGATAACGAGAAAAAAATTCTTTTTTTTTTTTTGAGATGGAGTTTTGCTCTTGTTGCCCAGGCTAGAGTGCAATGGTGCGATCTCGGCTCACTGCAACCTCCACCTCCTGGGTTCAAGCAATTCTCCTGCCTCAGCCTCTGGGGATTACAGGCACATGACACCATGCCCAGATAATTTTTGTATTTTTAGTAGAGACAGGGTTTCACCATGTTGGTCAGGCTGGTCTCAAACTCCTGACCTCAGGTGATCCACCCATCTTGGCCTCCCAAAGTGCGGGCATTACAGGCATGAGCCAACGCACCCAGCCGAGGGAAAAATCTTAGAAGTAGTTAGAAAAAACTACATACGTGTAAATTTCTCATCAGAAACAATGCGAGCAGGGGAGGACGCAGACCAAGGTTGCAGAATAGAAGCGTTTACTCATTGTTGTCCCCCACAGGAACACCAAATTTAACAACTATTTACACAAAAAAGCACCTTCATAAGAACCAAAAATCGGTCGGGTGCAGTGGCTCACACCTGTAATCCCAGAACTTTGGGAGGCCGAGGTGGGTGGATCACTTGAGGTCAGGAGTTTGAGACCAGCCTGGCCAACATAGCAAAACTCTGTCTCTACTAAAACAAACAAACAAACAAAAAAGACACAAAAATTAGCCAGGTGTGGTGGCATATGCCTGTAATCCCAGTTACTCAGAAGGCTGAGGCATGAGAATTGCTTGAACTGGAGAGGTGGAGGCTGCGGTGAGCCAAGATTATGCCACTGCATTCCAGTGTGGACAACAGAGCGAGACTTTGTCTAAAAAAAAAAAAAAAAAAAAAATCAGGTGAGCAATCACACTACCTGTTTTTTGTTTTTGTTTTGAGACAGAGACTCACTCTGTCACTCAGGCTGCAGTGCAGTGGTGCAATCTCAGCTCACTGCAACCTTCACCTCCCCAGTTCAAGCAATTCTCATGCCTCAGTCTCCTGAGTAGCTAGGATTACAGGCACGCACCATTACGCCTGACTAATTTCACAATACCTGATTTTAACTTCATATCACTCAAAGAGGCACTGGAGAGGGTAGGAAAGACAGTTTCGAATTGCCAACACCACCCCTCCCCATGCCCCTGCCGGTGGCCGGCTGTGTGCCACAGAGAGAGAATCTGTGTGCTTAAGGGAGAGTGCATTGATTGTGAGATTTTGCCTTGGAATGCAGTGCTGCCAACACTGGGCAGAACTCAGCCGGGGCCCAAGGAGGGATGATTTAGATCAATCCTAGCCAGAAGGGAATCGCCCACTCTACTGGTCAGAACTTGAATTTCAGCAAGACTCGCCACCGCAGGCTAACATGCTCTGAGTCCTAAATTAACTTGAAAGACTGTCTAGGCCATAAAGAGTGCAACTCCTAAATGAGTTCTAGTGCTGTGCTGGGCTCAGAGCCAATGGGCCTGAGGAGCACACGACCTAATGAGACACCAGCTGAGGCGGCTAAGGGAGTGCTTGCATCACCTCTCCCCCAACACCAGGCAGTACAGCTCACAGCTCCAAAAGTGACCCCTTCCTTCTGCTTGAGGAGAGGAGAGGAAAGAGTAAAGAAGACTTTGTTTTGCAACTTGGATATGAGCACAGTTACAGAAAGATAGGGCACCAGGCAGAGTCATGAGGCCCCCATTCTAAGGCCTAGTTCCTAAACAACATTTCTAGACACACCCCAGGCCAGAAGGAAACCGGCTACCTTGAAGGGAAGGAACTGTTCCTGGCTTCAGTTGTGACCCCGCACATTCACAGCTGTGGTCGCTACGAGGAGAGAACCCTTCTGCTTGAGAAAACAGGGGAAAGAATAAAGAAGACTTTGTCTGGAGCTTAGGTACCAGCTTGGCTACAGTGGGGAAGAGCACCAAGCAGGCTCTTGGGGTCCCTGATTCCAAGCTTCCGTTCTTGAACAGCATCTCTAGACCTATCCTGGGCCAGAGGGGAGCCCACTGCCCTGAAGGGTGAGTCCCAGGCCTGAGAGCATTCAACACAAACGGACTGAACAGCCTTGGGCGTTAAATGAACATCAGCAGTATCCTAGCACTGCTCCCCATGGGCCTGTAGTGGTGCATGAGGAGAGACTCCTCTGCCTGCTGGGGAAAGCAGAGGGAAGAGTGGAAAAGACTCGTTCCAGTGAGTTTGGTGCCAGCTCAGCCACAGTAGAATAGAGCACCGGGTAGATTTCTAAGGTTTCTGACTCTAGGCCCTGACCCCTGGACAGCATCTTTGGACCCATCCAAGGCCCAAGGGAACTCACCGCTCTTAAGGGAAGGATACAAGTTTGACTGGCTTCACCCTTTGCTGAATGTAGAGCCCTAGGGCCTTCAGCAAACACAGGCAGTAGCCAGGTAGTGGTTACAGCAGGCCTAGGGCAAGACCCAGTGCTCTGCTGGCTTCAAGTTTAACCCAGTGCAATCCCAGTGGTGGTGGCACAGGAGTATTTGTGTCACCCCTTCCCCAGCTCCAGGTATCTCAGCACAGAGAGAGAAACTCTCTCTTTGTCTGGGAGAATTTAAGGGAAGAGAACAAGAGTCTCTACCTGGTAATCTAGAGAATTCTTCTAGATTTTATCCAAGACCATGAAGGTGATACCTCTATGAGTCTGCAAGAGCCACAGTGTTACTGGGCTTGAGGTACCCTCTAATGTAGCTATGGCTGCACTGACCAAAAACTTAGATCACAACACTCAAGTCCCTTCAAATATCTGGAAAGCCTTTCCAAGAAGGATGGGTACAAACAAGCCCAGACTGCAAAGATTATAATAAATACCTAACTCTTCAATGCCCAGACACTGATTGATATGGTTTGGCTGTGTTCCCACCTAAATCTCATCTTGAATTCCCACATGTTGTAGAAGGGACCTGGTGGAAGGTAACTGAATCATGGGGGCAGGTCTTACCCATACTTTTCTCGTGGTAGTAAGTCTCATGAGATCTGATAGCTACGATAAGGAGTTTTCCCCCACAAGCTCTTTTCTTTGCCTGCCGTCATCCATGTAAGATGTGACTTGCTGCTCCTTGCCTTCGGAGATGATTGTGAGCCCTCCCCAGGCACGTGGAACTGTAAGTCCAATAATCTTATGTATGTCTTTATCAGCAGCGTGAAAATGGACCAACAGAGTAAATTGGTACCAGTAGAGTGGGGCATTGCTGAAAAGATACCAAAACATGTGGAAGTAACTTTGGAACTAACAGGCAGAGGTTGGAACAGTTTGAAGGGCTCAGAACACAGGAAAATGTGGGAAAGTTTGGAACTTCATCAAGACTTGTTGAATGGCTTTGACCAAAAGCCTAATAGTGATATGGACAATAAGGTCCAGGCTGAGGTGGTCTCAGATGGAGATGAGGAACTTGTTGGGAGCTGGGGCAAAAATGACTCTTGTTATGTTTTAGCAAAGAGACTGGCAGCATTTTGCCCCTGCCCTAGAGATTTGTGGAACTTTGAACTTGAGAGAGATGATTTGGGGTATCTGGCAGAAGAAATTTCTAAGCAGCAAAGCATTCAAGAGGTGCTGTTAAAGGCACTCAGTTTTATATGGGAAGCAGAGCATAAAAGTTCAGAAAATTTGAAGCCTGACAATGTGATAGAAAAGAAAAACCCATTTTCTGAGGACAGATTGAAGCTGGCTGCAGAAATTTGCGTAAGTAAGGAGAAGCCTAATGTTAATCCCCAACACAATGGGGGAAATGCCTCCAGGGCATGTCAGAGGTCTTCACAGCCGCCCCTCCCATCACAGGCCTAGAGGCCTAGGAGAAAATGGTTTCTGGGGCCAGGCCCAGGGTCCCGTGCTGTGTGCCATTTAGGGACTTGGTGCCCCGTGTCCCAGCCACTTCAGCCATGACTAAAAGGGGCCAAGGTACAGCTCAGGCTGTTGCTTCAGAGGGTGGAAGCCCTAAGCCTTGGCAGCTTCCACATGGTGTTAAGCCTACGGGTGCACAGAAGTCAAGAACTGAGGTTTGGGAACCTCCACCTAGATTTCAGAAGATGTATGGAAACACCTGGATACCCAGACAGAAGTTTGCAGCAGGGGCCCTCATACAGAACCACTGTTAGGGCAGTGCGGAAGCAAAATGTGGGGTTGAAGTCCCCACACAGAGTCCCTGCTGGGGCACCACCTAGTGAAGTTGTGGGAAGACGGCCACCGTCCTCTGGACCCCCAAATGGCAGATCCACTGACAGCTTGCACCATGTGCCTGGAAAAGCCACAGACACTTAATGCCAGCCCGTGAAAGCAGCCAGGAGGGAGGCTGAACCCTGCAAAGCCACAGGGGTGGAGCTGCCCAAGACCATAGGAACCCACCTCTTGCATCAGTGTGACCTGCCTGTGAGACATGGAGTTAAAGGAGATCATTTTGGAGCTTTAAGATTTGACTGCCCTGCTGGATTTCAGACTTGCAGGGGGCCTGTAGCCCCTTCGTTTTGGCCAATGTCTCCTATTTGGAATGGCTGTATTTATCCAATGCCTGTACCCCCATTGTATCTAGGAACTAACTTGCTTTTGATTTTACAGGCTCATAGGTGGAAGGGACTTGCCTTGTCTTAGATAAGACTTTGGACTGTGGACTTTTGAGTTAATGCTGAAATGAGTTAAGACTTTGGGGGACTGCCGGGCGCAGTGGCTCACACCTGTAATCCCAGCACTTTGGGAGGCCGAGGCAGGCGGATCACTTGAGGTTGGGAATTCGAGACCAGCCTGATCAACATGGAGAAACCCCATCTCTACTAAAAAATATAAAATTAACCGGGCGTGGTGGCACATGCCTCTAATCCCAGCTACTCGGGAGGCTGAGGCAGGAGAATCACTTGAACCTGGGAGGCAGAGGTTGCAGTGAGCCGAGATCGTGCCATTGCACTCCAGCCTGGGCAACAAGAGTGAAGTTCCGTCTCAAAAAAAAAAAAAAGAAAGAAAAGAAAAAAGACTTTGGGGGACTGCTGGGAAGGCAATGATTGGTTCTGGAATGTGAAAACATGAAATTTGGGAGGGGCCAGGGGTGGAATGATACGGTTTGGCTGTGTCCCCACCAAAATCTCATCTTGAATTCCCACATGTTGTAGGAGGGATCCAGTGGGAGGTAACTGAATCATGGGGGCAGGTCTTTCCCATGCCGTTCTTGCGATAGTAAGTCTCATGAGATCTGCTGGTTATTATAAGGGGGAGTTTTTCTGCACAAGCTCTTTTTTTGCCTGCTGCCAGCCACATAAGACATGACTTGCTGCTGCTCTTTGCCTTCTGCCATGATTGTGAAGCCTCCCCAGCCATGTGGAACTGTAAGTCTGATAAACCTCTTTCTTTTGTAAGTTGCCCAGTCTCAGGTATGACTTTATCAGCAGCATGAAAACAGACTAATACACTAATGAATATCCACAAACATCAAGACTATCCAGGACCTCAGCAAACAAACTAAATAAGGCACCAGTGACCAATCCCAGAGAGACAGAGATATGTGACCTTTCAGACAGAATTCAAAATGTCTGTTTAGAGAAAACTCAAAGAAATTCAAGATAATACAGAGAACGTATTTAGAATCCTATCACATATATTTAACAAAAAATTGAAATAATTAAAAATAATCAAGCAGAAATTATGGAGTTGAAAAATGCAATGATCTACTGAAGAATACATCAGAATCTCTCAACAGCAGAACTGATCAAGCAGAAGAAAGAATCAGTAAGCTTGAGAAGAAGCTATTTGAAAATACACAGAGGAGACAAAATAAAAAAGAATGAAGCATGCCTACAAGATCCGGAAAATAACCTCAAAAGGGCAAATCTAAGAGTTATTGGCCTTAAAGAGAAGGTAGAAAAAGAGATGGGGGTAGAAAGTTTACTCAAGGTGATAATAACAGAGAACTTCCAAAACCTAGAGAAAGATAACAATATTCAAGTACAAAAAGGTTGTCGAAAACCAAGCATATTTAACCCAAAGAAGACTACATCAAGGTATTTAATATATCAAACTCCCAAAGGTCAAGCTAAAAGAAAGAATTCTAAAAGCAGTCAGAGAAAAGAAACAAATAACATACAATGGCAATATGTCTGGCAGCAGACTTTTCAGTGGAAACCTTACAGGCCAGGAGAGAGTGGTGTGACATATTTAAAGTGCTAAAGGGAAAACCTTTTACTCTAAAATAGTATATCTGGAAAAAAAATACCCTTCAAACATGAAGGAGAAATAAAGACTTTCCCAGACAAACAAAAGCTAAGGGATTTCATCAATACCAGACCCTCCTACGAGAAATGCTAAAGGGAGTTCTGCAGTCTGAAAGGAAAAGACATTAATGAGCAATAAGAAATTATCTGAAGGTACAAAACTCTCTGGGTAACAGTAAGCACACAGAAAAACGCACAATGTCATAACAGTGTAATTGCGGTATGTAAACTATTCATATCTTAAGTAGAAAGATGAAAAGATGATCAACAAAAATAACTAAAACCACTTTCATGACATAGATGGTATAATACAATATAAACAGAAACAACAAAAAGTCAAAATGCAGGAAGACAAAGTTAAAGTGTAGAGTTTGTATTAATTTTGGGGGGCTTTGTTCATTTGTTCTTTGCTTATTTGTTTATGCAAGCAGCATTGTCATCAGTTTAAAATAATGGGTTTGTGGGCATTTCAGTTATTCCATCTAAACTATAGGACTGGATTTGGGGTTCTCAAATATAAGCAGGCAGAAGAATCTCCTAAAGAATTTGTTTGAAATTCGGAATTCGACTTAAGAGATTAAGATGGTGGATACAAGGCAAGACTAGTTTGCGTGTCCCGTTCAGATGGACAGAACAGCATGCAGAGACTCACATCGTGAACTTTTGCTCCAAGAACTACCATAGGTACATACCAAGAAAGCCGAAAGAATCCACAGACCCTCTGAAGGAACTTCATCACCCCTGCAGGCTCCCTGAGATGCCAAAAAACTGTGAGTCTGCTTGCTTTCTCAATGGGGAGGCTCATGGGGAGGCTCCTTACTTTCTCAATGGGGCAAGTTCTCAGCCCTGTTCACCAGGTGCCTAGAAAGAAACTTGGTGCTGTTGCAGGGGCATGGGGAGAGTAAGATCAGCTTTAGGACTGTGGGCTGCTCGGGAGCAAGGTGAGGTCTGTAACTGCTGGCTTTCCCCCAGTTCCCTGGCAACCTGTACCTCACATCTCAATACTAACATTGAATGTAAATGTCCTAAACACTCCACTTAAAAGACACAGATGTTCTTTTTGCTTAGGATAGCTTTGGCTATTCCGGGTCTTTTGTGGTTTCATATAAATTTTAGGGGTTTTTTTCTATTTCTGTGAAGAATATCATTGGTATTTTGACAGGGATTGCATTGATTCTGTAGATTGTTTTGGGTGGTATGGACATTTTAATAATATTGATTCTTCCAGTCCATGAACATGGACTATCTTACCAGTTTTTGGTGTCTTCTTCAGTTTCTTGCATCAGTGTTTTATAGATTTTATTGTAGAAATCTTTCACTTACTTGGTTAAATCCTAAGTATTTAACCCATTTCCTATATAGACAAAAAAAGTGCAGCTCGCTGTCCGTGCTCATTTCTCAAGGCAAATGGATAATGGGTTAAGTTTATTTGTAGCTATTGTAAATGGTATTACTTTCTTGATTTCTTTTTCAGATTGTTCACTGTTGGCATATAGAAATGCTACTGATTTTTGTATGATGATTCGTGTCCTGAAACTTTATAAATTTGTTTACCAGTTCTGATAGTTTTCTTAGTGGAGTCTTTAGGTTTTTCTGAATATAAGATCATATTATCTGCAAACAAGGCTAATTTGACTTCCTCCTTCAATTCTGATGTCCTTTCTTTCTTTCTCTTGTCTGTTTGCTCCAGTTAGGACTTGAATAACAGTGGTGAAAGTGGGCATCCTTGTCTTGTTCCAGATATTTGACGAAATGCTTTCAGTTTTCTCCATTCAGTATGATATTAGCTGTGGGTCTGTCCTATATGGCTTTTATTGTGTTGAGGTATGTTCCTTTAAATACCCACTTTTTTGGAGGATTTTTATCAGGAAGGGATGTTGAATTTTTTCAAATGCTTTTTCAGCATCAACTTAAATGATCGTATAGTTTTGTCCTTCATTCTGTTGATATGATGTATCACAGTGATTGATTTGCATATGTTGAAACATCCTTGCATCCCTGGGATAAATCCCACTTGGTAATGATGAATGATTTTTTTTTAATGTATTGCTGAATTTGGTTTTCTACTATTTTGTTGAGGATTTTTGCATCAATGTTCACGAGGGATATTGGCCCGTAGTTTTCTTTTATTGATGAGGCTTTGTCTAGTTTATGAGGCTTTGTCTAGTTTACAGGTAATACTGGCCTCATAGTGCACAGTTTACAAGTATTAGGTTTACAAGTATTCCCTCCTCCTCTGTTTTTTGAAATCATTTGTGTAGGGTTGCTATTATCAGTTTTTAAATATTTGGTAAAATTCAGCACTGAAGCCATCAGGTTCCAGGCTTTTCTTTGCTGACAAAATTTTTATTATGGCTTCAATCTCATCACTTGTTATTTGCCTGTTCAAGTTTTGGATTTCTTCATGGGTCAGTCTTGGTAGGTTGTATGTGTCTAGGAATTTATCTGTTTCTTCTAGACTTTCCAATTTATTAGCATATAATGGCTCATAGCCACTAACCATCCTTTGAATTTGGCAGTATCAGTTGTAATGTCTCGTTGTCATCTCTGATTTTCTTTTGAGATGGAGTCTGGCTCTGTCACCCAGGCTGGAGTGCAGTGGTGCGATCTCAGCTCACTGCAAGCTCTGCCTCCCAGGTTCACGCCATTCTCCTGTGTCAGCCTCCCAAGTAGCTGGGACTACAGGCGCCCACCACCATGCCCGGCTAATTTTCTGTATTTTTTAGTAGAGACGGGGTTTCACAGTGTTAGCCAGGATGGTCTTGATCTCCCAACCTCATGATCTTCCCACCTTGGCCTCCGAAAGTGCTGGGATTACAGGGATGAGCCACCACGCCCAGCCAAAACTTTCATTTTTTTATCTCTTCATTGACCCACTGGTCATTCAGGAGCATATTGTGTAATTTCCCTGCTTGTATAATTTCCAGAATTCCTCCTGTGATTGGTGTTTAGTTTCATTTTATTGTGGTCAGAGAAGATATTTGATATTATTTCCATTTTTTGAATGTTTTAAGACTTGTTTTGTGCCCTAACATAGGATCTTTCCTTGAGAATGATCCATGTGCTAAGGAAAAGAATGTGTGTTCTGCAGCTGTTGTATGAAACGTTCTGTAAATATCCATTAGGTCCATTTGATCTATCGTGCAGATTAAATCCAATGTTTCTTTGTTGATTTTCTGTCTAGGAGATGTGCCCAATGCTGAAAGTGGGGTGTTGAAGTTTCCAGCTATTATTGTCTCTCTCTCTCTCTTTAGCTCTAATAATATTTCCTTTATATACCTGTGTGATCTCATGTTGGCTGCATATATATTTAAAATTGTTATATCCTCTTGCTGAACTGACCTCTTTATCATTATATAATGACCTTCTTTGTCGCTTTTTATAGTTTTTGTATTGAAATCTTTTTTTGTGATGTAAGTATAGCTACTCTTGCTCTCTTTAGGTTCCCATTTGCATAGAATACCTCTTCCCATCCCTTTATTTTCAGTCTATGTGTGTCTTTATAGGTGAAGTGGTGAAGTTGTTTCTTTTAGGCATCAGATCATTGGGTCTTGTTTTTTTGTTTGTTTGTTTGTTTTGTTTTTTAATCCATTCAGCCACTCTATGCTTTTTGATTGTTGAGTTTAGTCCATTACCAATTACTTGTTATTATTGATAAGTAAGGACTTATTCCTGCCATTTTGTTGTTTCCTGGTTGTTTTGTGGTCTTCTCTTCCTTATTTCCTTCCTTCCTGTCTTCCTTTTAGTGAAGGTGATGATTTTCTTGTGATATGTTTTAATTTCTTGCTTTTTATTTTTTGTGTATCCATTGTACATTTTTAAATTTGAGATTACCATGAGGCTTGCAAATAATATCTTGCAAACCCATTATTTTATTTTTTGAAAAATACAAACTAAGGCTTTTTCTTCAATTATCTCTATCATCCAGAGTAAAAGAAAGTAAGTCACCTGCAACTGAAGCCGAACCCTCCTGCCAATGAGAGATAAGCAGCTCTGGGTAATTTCACATAGCCCAGCAAAGACAGTTTCCTTGAATTCTCAAGAAAAATTGACCCTAAAATTTATCAGGATGACTTATTCATGAGAATCATCTGAGATACCCATTACAAATATATATGTCCAGAATCTTAGGTGGTTGTGGGAGAGGAAAGCTCCTGTAATTCTGCATTTTGTGGTGGTTTATTTTTAATGTTTTTTATTTCAACAGGTTTTTTTGGGGAACAGGTGGTGTCTGGTTACATGAATAAGTTCTTTAGTGGTGATTTCTGAGATTTTGGTGCATTCATCACCCTAGCAGTGTACACTGTGCCCAGTGTGTAGTCTTTTATCCCTCGCCTCCCTCAATCCTTTTCCCCAAGTCCCCAAAGTCCAATGTATCATTCTTATGCCTTTGCATCCTGATAGCTTAGCTCTCACATATTAGTAAGAACATACAATGTTTGGTTTTCCATTCCTGAGTTACTTCACTTAGAATAATAATCTCCAATTCCATCCAGGTTGCTGTGAATGCCATTATTTTGCTCCTTTTTATGGCTGAGTAGTATTTCATGGTGTACACATATATACCATGTTTTCTTTATCCAGTCATTGATTGATGGACATTTGGGCTGGTTCCATATTTTTGCAATTGTGAATTATGCTGCTGTAAACATGCATGTGCAAGTATCTTTCATATAATGACCTCTATCATCATATAGAAAATGTGATATCACTTCATTTTAAATGGTTTTTATGCAAAAGACAGGCAATAACAAATGCTGGTGAGGATGTAGAAAAAGGGAATCCTTATACACTGCTGGTGGGAATGTAAATTAGTACAACCGCTATGAAGAACAATTTGGAGGTTCCTCAAAAAAACAAAAATAGAGCTATCATATGATCCAGACATCCCATTGCTAGGGAGATACCCATCCCCCCAAATAAAGGAAATCAGTATATCAAAGAGATATCTGCACTTCCATGTTTACTGCAGCGCTATTGACAATAGCCAAGATTTGGAAGCAACCTAAATGTGTATGAACAAATGAATGGATAAAGAAAATGTGGCACATATACACAATGGAGTACTATTTAGCCATAAAAAAGAATGAGAGGGGGCCGGGCGCGGTGGCTCAGGCCTGTAATCCTAGCACTTTGGGAGGCTGAGGCAGGTGAATCACAAGGTCAGGAGATCGAGACCATCCTGGCTAACACAGTGAAACCCCATCTCTACTAAAAATAAAAAAATTAGCCGGGTGTGGTGGGGGGCGCCTGTAGTCCCAGCTGCTCGGGAGGCTGAGGCAGGAGAATGGCGTGAACCCGGGAGGCAGAGCTTGCAGTGAGCCGAGATCGCGCCATTGCACTCCAGCCTGGGCGACAAAGCCACACTCTGTCTCAAAAAAAAAAAAAAAAAAAAAAAAAAAAGAATGAGAGGCCAGGCACGGTGACTCACACCTGTAATCCCAGCACTTTGGGAGGCTGAGGTGGGTGGATCACGAGGTCAGGAGTTCAAGACCAGCGTGGCCAAGATGGTGAAAGCCTGTCTCTACTAAAAATACAAAAAAATTAGCCAGGCATGGCAGCAGGCACCTGTAGTCCCAGCCACTCAGGAGGCTGAGGCAGAGAACTGCTTGAACCCAGGAGGCATAGGTTGCAGTGAGCCAAGATCACGTCACTGCACTCCAGCCTGGACAACAGAGCAAGACTCCATCTCAAAAAAAAAAAGAAAAAAGAAAAAAAGAGAATGAGATTCTGTCATTTGCAACAACACGAATGGAACTGGAAGTAGTTATGTTAAGGAAATAAGCTAGGCACTGAAAGACAAACTTTGCATATTCTTACTTATTTGTAGGAGCTAAAAATGAAAACAACTGAACTCACGGAGATAGAGCATAGAATGATGGTTACCAGAGGCTGGGAAGGGTAGTGGGGAGGAAGAGGGGATGGTTAATGGGTACAAAAAAATAGAATGAATGAGTAAGACCTAGTATTTCTGCCAGGCATGGTGGCTCACGCCTGGAATCCCAGCACCTTGGGAAGCCAAGGCGGGCAGATCACTTGAGGTCAGGAGTTCGAGACCAGCCTGGCCAATGTGGTGAAACCCTGTCTCTACCAAAAATACAAAAAATGAGCTGGACATGGTGGCATGTGCCTGTAGTCCCAGCTACCTGGGAGGCTGAGGCAGGAGAATCACTTGAACCCAGCACCCAGCATGCAGTGAGCTGAGATTGTGCCACTGCACTCCAGCCTGGGCAACAGAACGAGACTCCATCTCAAAAAAAAAACAACAAAAAAAAACCCTAGTATTTGCTAGCACAACAGGGTGACTATAGTAAAAAAAAATGTAATTGTACACTTTTAAATAATTAAAAGAGTAAAACTGGATTGTTTGTAACACAAAGGATAAACGCTTGAGGTTATAGATATCTCATTTATCCTGATGTGATTATTATATATTGTATGTCTGTGTCAAAATAGCTCATGTACACCATAAATATACATGCCTACTATGTACTCCCAAAAAAGAAACAATGCAAGCAAGAAGACAATGGAACAACATCTTTAAAGAACTGAAAGAGACGGCCAGGCGTGGGGCTTGTGTCTGCAATCCCAGCGCTTTGGGAGACCGAAGTGGGAGGATCGCTTGAGCCCAGGAGTTCAAAACATAGGCAGATCCCATTTTTACACATAAACAAAAAACAACAACAACTGAAAGAGGGCTGGGTGCGGTGGCTCACACCTGTAATCCCAACACTTTGAAAGGCCAAGGCAGAAGGGTCACTTGAGGCCAGAAGCTGAAGACCAGCCTGGGCCAGACAAGGAGACCCTTGTCTCTACAAAAAAAGTTTTGCAAAATTAGCTGGGCCTGGTGGCACACACTTGTAGCCCCAGGTACTTGAGAGGATTAGGCAGGAGAATCACTTGAGTCCAAGAAGGCTGCAGTGAGCTACGATCATGCCACTGCACTCCATCCTGGATGACAGAATGAGACACTACCTCTTAAAAAAAAAAAAAAGAAGAACTGAAAGAAAGAACTGCCAAGTTTAAATTATACACCCAGTTTTTAAAAAACCATATTTCAAAAATGAAAATAAAGATGTTTTCAGATTTTTTGTTTGTTTGTTTTTTGTTTTTTTTTTTTTTGAGACGGAGTCTCGCTCTGTGGCCCAGGCTGGAGTGCAGTGGCCGGATCTCAGCTCACTGCAAGCTCCGCCTCCTGGGTTTACGCCATTCTCCTGCCTCAGCCTCCCGAGTAGCTGGGACTACAGGTGCCCGCCACCTCGCCCGGCTAGTTTTTTGTATTTTTTTTAGTAGAGACGGGGTTTCACCGTGTTAGCCAGGATGGTCTCGATCTCCTGACCTTGTGATCCGCCCGTCTCGGCCTCCCAAAGTGCTGGGATTACAGGCTTGAGCCACCGCGCCCGGCCATGTTTTCAGATTTTTAAAAAATCTGGCAGAATTCATCACTACTAGACTTTAAAAAATATTAAAGGAAGGCCTGAAAGTAGAAGGAAAATGATACCACATAGAAACTGAATGAAGAATAATTGTGAATATAATAATAATAATGAAAATAAACTGAATGAATGAATAACCAAAGGAATGAAGAGTGTCAGAAATGGTTACCACACAGGTAAAATATGGAAGATGTTGTTCCTATTATTTATGTCTCTTTAAGAGATAATTGAGTCCTCAACAAAATATTAATAAATTAAATTCAGCAATATCAAAAAAGAATTAGCCAGGCACGATGGTACATGCCTATGGTCCCAGCTACTTGGGAGGCTGAGGCAGAGGGATCACTTGAGCCTGAAGTTTGAGATTACAATTAGCTATGATTTGCACCCCTGCACTCCAGCCTTCGTGACAGAGCAAGACTCTGTCACTATAAAATAAATAAATAATAAAAAATTCTTTAAAATTATACATCATAACCAAGTTGGACTTACTACAGGTATGCAAGGCCAGTTCAATATTTGAAAATCAATCAGTATAACCCATAATATCAACAGGCTAAAGAAGAAAAATCAGGCTGGGCAGAGTGGCTCACACCTGTAATCTCAGCAGTTTGGGAGGCCAAGGTGGAAGGATCATTTGAGTCCAGGAGTTCAAGACCAGCCTGAGCAATACAGCAAAACCCTGTTTCTACAAAAAAAATTAAAAATTAGCTGGGCATGGTGGCATGCACCTGAAGCTCCAACTTCTCAAGAGGCTGAAGTGGGAGGATCACTTGAGCCCAGAAAGTAAAGGCTGCAGTGAGCCATGACTGTACCACTAAACTCCAGCCTGGGTGACAGAGCAAGACCCTGTCTAAAAAATAAAATAAAAAAGAAGAAAAGTCATATAATCATATTAATTGATATAGAAAAAACATTTTACAAAATCCAATCCCCATTCACATGCACACAAAAAAAAGTTTCACAAACTAGGATTAGAGAGGAAATGACTCAACTTGATAGAAAGCATCTACCAAAAAACTACAGGTAATGGCATAATTAGTGGTGAAAGACCAAAAGACTGAATGCTTTCCCCCTAATATCAGGAACATGGCATCACCATTCTTTTTTTTTTTTTTTTTTTGAGACAGGGTCTCATTCTGTCACCCAGGCTGGAGTGCAGTGACAGTGGCATGATCATAGTTCACTGCAGCCTCTAACTCCTGGCCTCAAGTGATGCTCCCACCTTCTTCTCCCACAGACGTACTCTCATTATTCTTATTCAACACAGTACTGAAAGTTCTAGCCTATGCAATAAAGCAAGAAAAGCAATAAATGCAGACAGATTGGAAAGAAAGAAATAAAATTGTCCCTATTTGCAGATGACAATTATCTACACAGAAAATCCTAATAAATCTACTTTTAACTGCGATTTTAAAAATTAATAAGGAAGGTCACTGGACACAAAATCAACACACAAAAATCAACAAACATGTAAACCAAAGCTGAAAACACAATACCATTTACAATTGCTACAAAGCAAGTGAAATACTTAGGTATAAATCTAACAAAACATGTATAAGATCTGTATGCTGAAAATTACAAAATGTTGATGAAAGAAATCACAGAAGACCTAAATAAATGGAGAGAAATACTGTGTTTATGACTTAGAAAACTCAACACTAAAAATGTCAATTCTTCCCAAATTGATTTACATAATTCCTATCCAAATTCCAGCAAGGCTTTTTATAGATATAAATAACTTATTCTAAAATTTATATGGAAAGGTAAAGGACCTAAAAGAGTTCAGACAGTTTTGAAAAAGAAGAATATGATAAGAAGAATCATTCTACCTAATGCTAAGGCTTACTAAATAATTTCAGTAATCAAGACAGTAGGGTACTGGTGGAAGAATAAATATGTAGATCAATGAAATATAAAAGAGGAATCAGAATAGAACCACAAAAGAATGTACAACTGATTCTTTTAAAGAAAAAAAGGTACAAACATGATTTAATAGAGGAAGCACAGCCTTTTCAACAATTGGTGGTTAAAAAAAAAAAAAAAGGGTGATGTCTGTAGACCAAGAAAAAAAAGGAAGAGCCTCAACCTAAGCCTCATACCTTTTACAAAAATTAACTTAAAATGAATCATTGATTTAAATATACCATGTAAAACTCTGAAACTATTGGAGAAAAAACAAAAACCAAAAAACCAGGAGGAAATCTTCAAAATCTACATCTGGAAGAACAGTACAGTACTTCAACTTGATATCGAAACTATGATCCCAGCCAGGCATCCCAGCCAGGCGCAGTGGCTCACACCTGTAATCCCAGCAATATGGGAGGCTGAGGTGGGTGGATCATCTGAAGTCAGGAGTTCGAGACCAGCCTGGCCAATGTGGTGAAGCCCTGTTTCTACTAAAAATACAAAAATTTGCTGGGCGTGGCGGCGCCTGCCTGTAATCCCAGCTATTCAGGAGGCTGAGGCAGGAGAATTGCTTGAACCCAGGAGGCAGAGGTTGCAGTGAGCTGAGATCACACTATTGCACTCCAGCCTGGGCAACAAGAGCAAAACAAAACAAAAACAAACAAACAAAAAAACCTATGATCCAGAAAAACTTGATGAATTGGACCTCTTAAAAATTAGAAAATTTTGCTCTGTGAAAGATTCTGTTAAGAGAATGAAAAGGGCCAGGCATAGTGGCTCATGCTGTATTCACAGCACTTTGGGAGGCAGAGGTAGGCGGATGGCTTGAGTCCAGCAGTTCAAGATTAGCCTCAGCAACATTTCCAGCAGTTCAAGAAATGTTGCCCACGCTGGTCTTGAACTCCTGGTCCACATATTTCTACAAAAATATAGAAAAAATTAGCAGGGTATGGTGGCACACACCTGTAGTCCCAGCCACCTGAGAGGCTGGGGTGGGAGGATCACTTGAGCCTAGGAGGTCAAGGCTGCAATGAGCCATGATCACACCAGTGCACTCCAGCATGGGTAACAGAGTGAGACCCTGTCTCAAGAGAATGAAAAGATAAATTACAGACTGGGAGAAAATATTTGCAAGCCAAATATCCAACGAAGAATTTAGTATCTAGAGTATAAAGAATTTCCAAAACTCAACAGTAGAAAAGCAAACAATATAATTAGCAAGTGTATTAAAAACATTTCACTGAAGAGTAGATACAGATGACAAGCTAATAAAAAGATGTTCAACCTCGGTGATTAGAGCAATCTAAATTAAAACCACAATGCAGTATCACTACATGCCTATCAGACTGATAAAATAAAAAATGCCAAATTCTGGCAAGGATGTGGGAAAAACTGGATCACTCCTACATGGCTGGCAGGAATGTAGAATGGGATAGCTACTCTGGAAAATATTTTGGCATTTTCTTTTAAAACTAAAAGTGCACTTACCATACAACCCAGCAATTGCACCCTTGGGCATTTATCCTAGGCAAATGAAAACCTATATGCACTCTGAAATCTATACATGAATGTTGATAACAACTCTATTTGTAATAGCCAAGAACTTGATACCACCCAAATGTCCTTCAATGTATAGATGGTTGAAGAAACTGTAGTACATCCATATCACAGATACTACTCTGCAACATAAAGGAAAAAACTTGATAGAATTCAGCCTTGGCTGGTTCTCAAGGGAATTATGCTGATTGATTTTTTTTAAAAAGCTACACATTGTATGACACTACATAAGTGATTCCATTTATGTAATGTATTTGAATAACAATATTAAAAGATGGAGAACAGATGAGTGGCTGCTGGGGTTATGGACTGGGGAGAAAGAAGGTAAATGTGACAATAAAGGCATCAGGGAGGCTTATGGTGATGAAATGGGTCTGTATCTTGATTGTGGTAGCAATTACACAAAGCTACACATACAATAAAACTGCATAGAACTACATACACACACAAATGAGTGCATGTGTAACTGGTAAAATCTGACTAACCCCTATGGATTGTACCAATGCCAATTTCTGGGTTTTTGTTTGTTTTTTGTGTTTTTTTGAGATGGAGTTTCGTTCTCATCACCCAGGCTGGAATGCAATGGCAAGATCTCGGCTCACTGCAGCCTCTGCCTCCCAGGCTCAAGCGATTCTCCTGCCTCAGCCTCCCGAGTAGCTGAGATTACAGGGTCCTGCCACCATGCCTGGCTAATTTTTGTATCTTTAGTGGAGATGGGGTTTCACCATGTTGGCCAGGCTGGTCTCAAACTCCTGACATCAGGTGATCCACCAGCCTCGGCCTCCCAAAGTGCTGTGGTTACAGGCGTGAGCCACCGCACCTGCCCAATTTCCTCATTTTGATATGATATGTAGTTATGCAAAATGTCAACATTGAGGGGGGAGGGGTGAAGGATGCACAGAACCTTTCTATACATTTATTTGCAACATCCTGTTTATAATTATTTCAAAATAAAACATCTAAAAAAGAAAACTGGCTGTTTGAGCAAAAATAATAATATAGGCTGGGGTTTATAACAAATGTGTAAGTAAAACATACGACAACAACAGCATAAAAGCTAGGAGGAGGGAAACAAAGGTAGACTCCTGTAAAGTTGTTATATGTGAAGTGATACAGTATAACTTGAAGGTAGACTGTGATGAGTTAAAGATAATTCTAACCAGCCAGACATGGTGGCTCACACCTGTAATCCCAGCACTTTGGGAGACTGAGGCGGGCAGATGACGTGAGGTCGGGAGTTTGAGACTAGCCTGACCAACATGGAGAAACCCCATCTCTATTAAAAATACAAAATCAGCCGAGTGTGGTGGCACATGCTTGTAATCCCAGCTACTTGGGAGGCTGAGGCAGGAGAATCGCCTAAATCCCGGGAGGTGGAGGTTGCAGTGAGCCAAGATGGTGCCATTGCACTCCAGCCTGGGCAACAAGAGTGAAACTCCATCTCAAAAAAAAAAAAAAAAAAAGATAATTCTAACCATCTTGGCTGGGTGCCTCAGGTTACGCCTCTAATCTCAGCACTGTAGGTGGCTAAAGTGGGAGGGTCGCTTGAGTCCAGGAGTTTCAGACCAGCCTGAGCAACACGGTGAGGCTGTCTCTACAAAAAATCAAAAAATTAACTGGGCCTAGTGGTACACACCTGTGGGCCCAGCTACATGGGAGGCTGAGGTGGGAGTATTGCTTGAGCCCAAGAATTAATGACTGCAGTGAGCTGTAATCACACCACTGCATTTCAGCCTGGGCAATAGAACAAGACCCTGTCTCTAAAATAAAATAAAATAAAATCTTTTAAAAAAAGAAGAGCAAAGCTGGAAGACTTATGCTACCTGACTTCAAGATTTATTTAAAAGCTACAGGAATCAAAACTGTGTGGTTTGGTATAAATAAGGAACATAGATAAATGGAACAGAATATGGAAATCAGAAATAGATCCACACATAAATGGAGAACTAATTTTTTACAAAGGTGCCAAGGCAATCCAGTGGAGAAAGGATAGCTTTTTCAACAAATAGTTCAGGAACAATTAGATACCCACATGCAAAAAAGAAAGAAATGAACTTTGATCCATAACTCACACCATACATAAAAATTAGCTTAAAGTCAGGCAAGGGAAAGTATTATCTATTCAAAAATTAAACTAACTAGCTGGGTGCACTCGCACATGCCTGTAGTATCAGCTACCTGGGAGGCTGAGGCAGAAGGATCCCTTGAGCCTAGGAGTTTAAGAACAGCCTGGGCAACATAGAGAGACCCCATCTCAAAAAAAAAAAAAAAAAATCAATTCAAAATGGAGCATTGACCTAAATGAATAACCTAAAACTATAAAACTTCTAAAAGAAAACACTGGAGAAAACTTTTGTGGCCTTGGGGCAAAGATTACTTAGATAAGACACCAAGAGCATAACCCATAAAAAATAAATATAAAGTGAACTCCATCAAAATTTAAAGGTTAAGCTCTTCAAAAGATACTTCTAAAAGAATGAAGACAATCCAGGTCGGGCGTGGTGGCTCATGCCTGTAATCCCAGCACTTTGGGAGAATGAGGCAGGCGTATCACAAGATCAGGAGTTCGAGGCTAGCCTGGCCAATATGGTGAAACCTTGTCTCTACTAAAAATACAAAAATTAGCCAGGCATGGTGGCATGTGCCTGTAGTCCCAGCTACTTGGGAGGCTGAGGCAGGAGAATCGCTTGAACCCGGGAGGCAGAGGTTGCAGTGACCTGAGATCACACCACAGGACTCCAGCCTGGGCAACAGAGCAAGACTACCTCTTAAAAAAAAAAGAAAAAAAAAGAACATAACACAATCAATAAGCTGGGAGAAAATCTTCACGAAGCACATATCTGATAAAAGATTTGTATTCAGGCCAGGCACAGCAGCTCACGCCTGTAATCCCAGCACTTTGGGAGGCTGAGGCGGGCAGATCACCTGAGGTTGGGAGTTCGAGACCAGCCTAACCAACATGGAGAAATCCCGTTTCTATTAAAAAATACAAAATTAGCTGGGCGTGGTAGCGCATGCCTAACCCCAGCTACTCAGGAGGCTGAGGCAAAAGAATCGCTTGAACCTGGGAGGTGGAGGTTGCTATGAGCCGAGATTGTGCTGTTGCACTCCAGCCTGGGCAACAAGAGTGAAACAACGTCTCAAAAAAAAAAAAAAAAAAAAGACTTGTATTCATGCTAATAACTCTAAAAATTAACAACAAGAAAACAACACAATTTTTTAAATGGCCAAAGGATTTTTAACAAAACATTTTAACAAAAAACTGACCATCCCAAGAGTCAGCAAGGATATGAAGAAACCAGACTCTCACACATCATCGGGAATGGAAACAGTACAAGCACTTTGTAAAACATTTTGGTAGCTTTTTAAAAAGTTAAACAGGCGGGGCAAGGTGCCTCACGCCTGTAATCCCAACACTTTGGGAGGCCAAGGCAGGTGGATCACAAGGTTAAGAGATCGAGACCATCCTGGCCAACATGGTGAAACCCCATCTCTACTGAAAATACAAAAATTAGCTGGGTGTGGTGGCACGCGCCTGTAGTCCCAGCTACTCAGGAGCCTGAGGCAGGAGAATTGCTTGAATCCAGGAGGTGGAGGTTTCAGTGAGCCGAGATCGCATCACTGCACTCCAGCCTGGTGACAGAGCAAGACTCTGTCTCAAAAAAAAAAAAAAACATATTTTTGGAAACCAAGGCAGGAATATCACTTGAGCCCAGGTGTTTTGAGACCAGCCTAAGCAACATGGCAAAACCCTATGTCTACAATAAAAATACAAAAAATTAGCCAGGTGTGGTGGTGCATGCCTGCAGTCCCAGCTACTTGGGAGGCTGAGGTGGGAGGATCACCGGAGCCTGGAAGGTTGAGGCTCCAGTGAGCCGTGATCATGCCACCATACTTCAGCCAGGTGATAGAATGAGACCTGTCTCAAAAAAAAAAAAAAAAAATTGGGTCCAGGCCCAGTGGTTCACACCTGTAATCCCAGCATTTTGAGAGGCCAAGGTGGGCGAATTGCTTGAGGCCAGGATTTCGAGACCAGCCTGGCCAACATGGCAAAACCCCATCTCTACTAAAAATACAAAAATTAGCCAGGCGTGGTGGTGGGCACCTGTAATCCCACCTACTTGGGAGGCTGAGACAGGAGTGTCGCTTGCACAGGGGAGGCAGCGGTTGCGGTGACCCAAGCTTGGGCCACTGCACTCCAACCTGGGTGACAAGGCGAGACTCTGTCTCAAAAAACAAAAAAATTGAAACCTAACACTGAGGATTTTTAGGGCAGCGAAACTACTCTGTATGACACTACAATGGTGGATACATGTCATCATTAAAGGTTTGTCCAAACCCATAGAATGTACAACACCATGTGAACCCTACATTAGGGTTACATTAGAGTGAATCAACCTTACTGTAAACTATGGACTGAGTGATAATGATGTCAATGTAGGTTCATTGACAGTAACAAATGCACCAATGGCACGGATGGTGATAATGGGGGAGGGTTTACTTGGAGCGGGGCAGGGTGTATATGAGAACATCCTGTACTTTCAGCTCAATTTTGCTGTGAACCTACAACAGCTCTAAAAAATAAAGTCTATTTTTTTAAAAAAGGAAGTACGTACTGATAAATGCTACAATGTGGATGAACATTGAAAATACCGTGCTAAGTGAAAGAAGCCAGTCACAAAAAACCATATACTGTATGACTCCATTTATATACATCTGGAATAAGTAAATACATAGAAAAAGAAAGCACATGATTAGTGGCCTACAACTGAGGCATGTGGAGGCGAGAATGGGAAGTGACTGCGAATTGATATGGGTTTTCTTTTGGGGTGAAATACTCTAAACTTAGATTGTGGTGTTGGTTGCACAACTTTGTTAATCTACTAAAAACCAGTGAATTGTGTACACTTTAAATGGTTGAATTTTGTAGTAGGTTAAAATCTTAATAAAGATGTTTTAAAACTGTTTAAATCACTATGTTAACTGAAAAAAAGAAATGATTTATGTAAGGTATATGCATGTGAGGAAGAAATATATATTCAGAAGTAAATACATATGTCTATAGATTCAGTAAATTCCTTTTAGTTATTATCTTAAATCAGAGGTAAGCCAAGGGAAGCAAGTGTGCCTTGTGTGCTGATACTATTCTATAGAATACTGGTGTGATTATCTCCCCTAAAAGAAAGGGGAGTAAAAGTCATACTAGCTATATGTTTAAAATGTATAATGAATCAAAAATAAGTCTGTATTAAACATCCTTTGTTTAAAATTTACAATGGACACCAGGCACAGTGGTTCATGCCTGTAATCCAAGCACTTCGGGAGGCCAAAGTGGGTGGGTCACTTGAGGTCAGGTGTTCAAGACCAGCTTGGCCAACATGGCAAAACCCCATCTCTACCAAAAATACAAAAATTAGCTGGGTGTGGTGGTGGGCGCCTGTAGTCACAGCTACTCAGGAGGCCAAGGCACAAGAATTGCTTGAACCTAGGAGGCAGAGGTTGCAGTGAGCTGAGATGGTCCCACTGCACTCCATCCTGGGCAACAGAGTGAGACTCCATCTCAAAAAAAAAAAAAAAATTAAAATTAAATAAAATATACAATGAATTAAGGATAAAATCATAATAAAAATAACTGGCTGGATGCAGGGGCTCTCGCCCGTAATCCCAGCTACTCAGGAGGCTGAGGTGGGAGGACTGTTTGTGCCCAGGAGTTTAAGGCCATAGTGAGCCACAGTCACGCAACTGCACTCCAGCCTGGGTGACAGAATGAGACCACATATCTTTAAAAAAAAAAAAAAAAAACCGGCCGGGCACGGTGGCTCAAGCCTGTAATCCCAGCACTTTGGGAGGCCAAGACGGGTGGATTACGAGGTCAGGAGATCGAGACCATCCTGGCTAACACGGTGAAACCCCGTCTCTATTAAGAAATACAAAAAAAAACTAGCCGGGCGAGGTGGCAGGCGCCTGTAGTCCCAGCTACTCGGGAGGCTGAGGCAGGAGAATGGCGTGAACCCGGGAGGCGGAGCTTGTAGTGAGCTGAGATCCGGCCACTGCACTCCAGCCTGGGCGACAGAGCGAGACTCCGTCTCAAAAAAAAAAAAAAAAACCTACCACATGATTCAACATTCTACTCCTGGATATATACCCAAGAATAACACAAAGGCACATACACAAATGTTCAGAGTAGCTTTATTTTAATAGCCAAACATTGGAAGTGATCCAAATGTCCATCAACAGGTTAATGGATTAAACAAACTGTACAGATGTGGTATATCCATACAATGGAATGTTATTCATCAATAAAAAGAAAAGAATTGACAAACACAAGACAGATGAATCTAAAAAATAATTATGCTGAGTGAAAGAAAACAGACAAAAGAAGAGCACATACTCTACGATTCCGTTTATATAAAACTTAAGAAAATGCAAACGCATCTGCAGGGACAGAAAGCAGTTCAGTGGCTGCCAGTGGGAGGGTTTTCTCAGGGGGAACTTTTGTGGGTGATGGATATGATCCCCCTGTTGATTGTGGTGACAGTTTCACAGATGTAAACATATGGCAAAACTTATCAAATTATCCACTTTAAATATAAGCAGTGTATTGTATATCAATTATACCTTGTGGCTGTTTTAAAAAGATGATTCCAAGCTTAAGAAAGATAAACCAGGAGGGGTGGAACATGCCTGTAATCCTAGCACCCTGGGAGGCCAAGGTGGGTGGATCACTTGAGCAACCTGGTCTTAAACTCAAGCTCAGGGGTTCAAGAGCAGCCTGGGCAATATGACAAAACCCAGTCTCTACAAAAAGTACAAAAGTTAGCCGGGTGTAGTGGCGTGGGGCTGTAGCTCCAGCTACTCTGGGGACTGAGGCAGGAAGATCACTTGAGCCCAGGAAGTTGAGGCTGCAGTGAGCTGTGTTCGTACCTCTGTACTCCGGCCTGGGTAACCAAGCGAGACCCTGTCAAAAAAAAAAAAAAAATAGGGGTTCCACGACTCTAACAATCCCCTCCCCGCCCAGGGTGTGCAGGGGAACTGAACCAAGAGCCTCAATCCTGTCCTTGCTTTTTCTGAGCTCAGCACAAGCTCAAATGTGCATTTTACAAAGGCAATCAGACCAGCCTGTCTCTCCTCTCTGATCCTTCTGGCCCCTCCACATCTCTACCCCCATATTTAAATGGAAGCTAAGAGACACTACTATGTGCTTATGAAACCCCAGCTTCACTCCACCCCCACCCTGGGAAAGACTTCAAATTCAATAATTCTAAGGAGAAAGATAAGCACAAACAGATCTATGTTATTCTGTGTACAGAGTTCTACCAGAAGAAATGCCTCGCCCAAGATATAAGTTGTTATTTCTTTCTTTACTGAGAGGTATTTGCCCCTTTGCCATAGTATAGATGAGAACAGGAAAATACTTGGATGTCGCTGAGGGTCACGTTATCTGTTATAATGAGGTTTGGCTCCATGGAATAGAAAAGTTGTTTTCATACTGTAAGGATTTATTTTCATCACTTTGTTAAAGTCCCGGAGTAAACAGTCAGGAACTGTTTTGGCAGCTCTGTGAAGTCATCAGGGTTTCGGCCTTCTGTTTCCTCCAGCATGTGACATCCATCCTCAAGGTCACATGATGTCTGCTGAAGACTTGATCTAAGCAGGAGGAAGGAAGAGGGAAAGGCAAAGAGGGGGGCCCTGGTTGTCCTAGAAGATAAAAGCCAGGCTACCAGAGAGGAAGTCAGGTGTTTGGCCATTCGGAGTCAAAGAGATAATAGACACTGGAACCAATCCTGGGATAGCATTTAGGCCCCTTTGAGGGTGTGCCCTAAGAGAGATGATCACTGGAGCTGAACAGGGCCTCTGGGTACAAGGATCACATAACAGTATGGTGCTAAAATTTTCCCCTTTTCTTGAAAAGCTGCTGCAAAGAGCTCCCCTCCTAAGTTCTGGCCCCATCTTTCCAGGACTGTATTAGAAGTGCAAGCAGGGTCTCTCCTGACTGGACCAAACAGGCACTGGGAGACCCCATTGACACTTCCCCTGAATACCTTGCATCTTCCTCTGAGCACTCAGCTACCCAGTGCGTCTGATACCCGTGGTGGGTTGGGTGCATGGGTGGATCCGAGCAAGACGAAAGTTCACTGTTCCTGAACACACACTTGAAAAGTGGTAAGGTCTCAACAAATTCATAAAAGTGAGTTCAGTATGTTATCATTAGGGGAGTAGTAGGAAAGTGGTGGGAGACGTCTGTTCAACAGCGGAAGGAACAGTTGGAATCAGACAGTGAGAGCCACAGGGAAGGTAGTCAAAGGGTAGTTGCTGTCATCAGACCAGGCTCTCCTGCCCACCAACCGCAGGCCACAATCCCAGCCCTTCTCTCTGATGTCAGGAGCTGGGGAGCATCTGCCTTGCCAAGCCTTGTGCGATCGGCTCCTGGCAGCCTCACACCTGGTAGGCTGAGGGACAGGGAGTGAGCCAGAGCCCCACTGCTAAGCATAACTTCGGGAAGTGGGCAGCCCGCCCCTGAAGAATCAATACTGACATAGCACTGCTGCCTTCGCTGCTGACCACACAGGGACTACGGGACCTTTCTTGGCTTTGGTGCCCTGGCCACACGATGCCCCAGAACCAGTTTCTGCTCAGCGCTGGGCTCTCCCACCACTGTCAGTGAATGAGATCAGAGTGAATCCAGCCATACGTCATTCCTTAATACATTCAAAAGCACAGAGGAGGTCCCTGGACGCAAAACCAGGAGAGGGTAGGAACCCTGGAAGGGAATATCCTGCCCAAGTGCAGTACTTCACTATAATCATCACAGTAATACATTATTTCTGTTTAAGATCATTTCAGAGGGCACTAACTGGTATAAAGTAAAATAAGTCTCCTTCCTCCCCACACCTGGCTGCACTCCCTAGGGACCACCACGTATAGCTTCTGGTATACCTTTCAGAAATTTTCTATCCTACTGTATTCTGTTGAATGCATGTGTAAGAATTTTACTTATAGATAATTCAACTAACAATAATCACAAATTTATAAAATGCATATTATTGACACTGACATTGCAGGTGGAAAAACAACTAAAAATGATAAAAGTGAACGTTTAATTCTTTCAGAGTGCAGTTTTTGAAATGACCACCAGGTGTCAGAGTTATCAACAAATCCCCAAATTATGACTGGAAAGTTACAAGAACAGAAAAGTGCCTGGCTGGAAATGAGACCACGAGATTCCTCCCTTAACAGGATTCCTTGGCCCTTTGGCCCAATATTTCGTCTACTTAGGGTTGCAGGGAGGGAGGAAGGGAAGCTACAGACAAAAGAAAAAAATCCTCAGACCACAGATTCCCATTCAGTTGGGTACCCTTTGATCTTTAGAGCAGCTCTGTGAAAGCACTGTTAAATTTTACATGGGAAATGTAAAGGCTAGGCAGAGTCAGTCCTCCTACAGCTGCAAGGCTACTTTTGGAAGCCAGAGCTATCTCCTTTCCTCAGTAGGGGCGGAGAACAGAAGAGGACACGGACACACACACACACACACACACACACACACACACACACACGAGAGGAGGGCTCAGCTACAGCCATCCTTGTTTTAAAAGGGAAAATTCAATTCTGTTTGTAGGAGCACCTCCTAGTTTACCACCGCCATCTCTTACTCACTTCCCATTGACTCCTCACATGCACTTCCTCTACCAGGCCTGACCTGCCTGCTGTCCTAAGCTGCTGACCTAGAAACATTCGACCTCCATGCTTGAGAGCAGGGCGTGGACCGTCTCCCCTCACCACATCCAGGCTGTCATCCAGGGGTGGTTACGCCACCCTTCCTCCAGGGCAGAGGCCTGAGCAGGGTGGCCTTGCTGCTCCCACTCCCTGGCACCACATGCCCAGCTCTTATAGAGCCAACATACCATGGAGGGCTCCAGGTGACTCCCACACAAGCCTCTTCCTGTATCTTCTTGGATCACTGATGTCTGCACTGGCAGACCAGGAGAGTGAAGCAGTTAGGACAAGGCCTTGTGCAAGGAGGGCACGAGAATGGCACAAGTGGCTCCAGAGTGAGCTAATGTCTTCCCTGGGAGGGCACAGCTGAAAAGTGTCAAAAAGACAGGGGAATCCTTGGCCGGGCACAGTGGCTCATGCCTGTAATCACAGCACTTTTCAGAGGCCGAGGTGGGAGGATCTCATGAGGCGAGGGGTTTGAGACTAGCCTGAGCAACACAGTGCAAACCTATCTCTACAAAAATACAAAAATTAGCTGGGCGTGGTGGCACGCACTTATAGTCCCAACTGCTTGGGAAGCTGAGGTGTGAGGATGGCTTGAGCCCGCGAGGTCCAGGCTACTGTGAGCCATGACTACACCACTGCACTCCAGCCCAGGCAACAAAGTGAGACCCTGTCTCCAAAAACACTTTAAAGAAAAGGGGAATCTTTACATGTCCCATTGGCACTTGTCTAGGCTGTTCCCTGGACCACATCTCATTTCTGAGTTATGAGGCTAAGGAAGGGATCAGACAGGTTTCAGACCCCCTACACACTGGAGATTTTTGTGGATGGAACATTGCTATGCAGAACAATGCAGAGCTTGTGAAAAGAAGTAGGAGATGGTGTGAGGAGAGGGGAGCGGGGAAGAAAAGAGTTCCCTTCTTCATGGACTATGTTATGCATGTTTCAATCCTACTTGAAATGTGACTTCCATGATTTCTGACAGATTAAGGTGACCTTTTCATGTGAGTTGAGTAACCACATCTGCTAAACTGGCACATGCCACATCGACCACATGAAGCAACAGGAATTATTTTAGTCACTATACACTTTAAATGCCATATATAATTTAAAATGATACACCTGTGGTGCCACACATATAATAAAATGTTAGTTATTAAAACACTAGTAGTATTCATATTCAATATGACAATACACTATGTTTGATGTTTCAAACATAAGGTTCAAGCCAAATGCTTCATATAAAAATATAAAGGGGTAAAACAATGTTTATATCTGGACCTCCATTCATCTACCATGACTGATATAGTAACTGTTGCTTTAATGTGGCGTATGGCAATTGAGATTTTTCTCCATTATCCTATAACATATAAGGGGTACAGAACAGAAAGAATCTCTCATAATGCTATTCCTATTATACTCCCTTCCTGAGTAGGGTCAGACTAAGCCATGGCCAGGGACCATCCAGAATCACCCTCATCTACACTGGGTGTGTCTACCTCAAGGAAGGGTTAATAATGGGCCTCCTCTCTGGGCACTGAACTGTTTGGTGACGTTTGGATAATCCTGGATCTACTAGATTCCTGGTAAGTCAAAGAACATTCCAAACCTCTCCAAAGTCTTCCTATTAGTCACAAGTTCTACTTCATTAGGCCGTTCGGATGATAAGGGTTTCACAAGGCCAAGACAGACTTCACTGGTCAATGTGTATTTTGAGGATGGGGTAGTGAGGGGAGGAGGAGGGTGGATTCAGGTCCCCACCTCACTCATTCAAATACAGATGGTCCCTGACCTACGATGGTTCAGCTTACAATTTTTCAACTTTATGATGGTGTGAAAGCAATACGCATTCAGTAGAAACCATCCTTTAGTACCCATACAACAATTCTGTTTTTTACTTTCTGTACAGTATTTAATTTATTGAATAAATTACATAATATTCAACATTATTATATAATAGGCTTTGTGTTAGATTATTTAGCGCAACTGTAGGCTACTGCAGTGTTCTGAGCGTGTTTAAGGTAGGCCAGGCTAAGCTATGAAGTTCTGTAGGGTAGGTGGATTAGATGCATTTTTGACTTACAATATTTTCTACTTACAATGGGTTTATTGAGATACAACCCCACTGAAAGTCAAGGAGCATCTCTGTACCTGCTTGCCACCACCCCCTCCAGGTTATTCATGCTTTAAGTAGGTGAGTCAGAGGAGGTGGGTGGTTATATTTGGTTTTGCCATGTGTATGGTATCCTAATGACAGTGACTCCTCCCTCTAGTTAATCCTTCCACAAGCGACTCCACCTCCAAGCCCTGCACTCAGCCAGGTAAAATGCCTGACTGAAAATATTCGGTCTCTTCACCAGTACCAGAGGCCAATTCTCTTCTAGAAAGCAAGGAAGGAAATCATTGATGTGAACACAGGAGCAGAAGACTTTCTGAGTCAGTCACGAGCTTGGGTGCAGAGTGAGGCCAAGCTCAGACAGGTCACTGACCATAATTATCCCTCCCATAAGGGCAGCCTTCCTCACCTGCAGCCACGCAGCTTCTGAGGCAGTGACAAATAGCTGTGCCTGTTGAAACTCCAGAGGAAACATTCCTTACCAGGTCTCTCAGTCCAAGCTTCAGTGACAGGACCAGAAATGTAAACAGACTACTCCAATAGAAACAAGAGAGAACTGGTTCTCCTGCTCTCTGGATGGTTTATGACATTTCAATTATGTTCAACACAATATAGCTGAATTATTTTTAACCTTACTGAGCCTCCTAGCTTTGTAAAAGAAATATTCGTTGATAGAGTGGAAGGACAGCTAGAAGCAGAGATCTGAGGGGGAAAAAAAAAACTCACTAGTAGAAATGAGCCTATAAATGATACTACTTACAATATTGAGTAGATAAAGCATAGCACCTTTTACTGAAGGAACCATGAGTGAGGGATATTTTGGGTGTTGCTTATTTGTAATTTACTTCTTAGAATAATATAGTCCATTTTCTTCAAGCAATTTTGCTGTTATTTCAGCAAACGGAAGAGAGGAAATCTCAGTTCTAATTTCCCCAGTAGCTGTGCTACCATGATTACCATCATACTAGAACAAACAGTTCAAGATAATTCTGCCTAAGGTTAAGACAAAGAGATTTTTTTTTTTTTTTTTTTGAGACGGAGTCTGGCTCTGTCGCCCAGGCTGGAATGCAGTGGCCAGATCTCAGCTCACTGCAAGCTCCGCCTCCCGGGTTTACACCATTCTCCTGCCTCAGCCTCCCGAGTAGCTGGGACTACAGGCGCCCGCCGCCTCGCCCGGCTAGTTTTTTGTATTTTTTTAGTAGAGACGGGGTTTCACCGTGTTCGCCAGGATGGTCTCGATCTCCTGACCTCGTGATCCGCCCGTCTCGGCCTCCCAAAGTGCTGGGATTACAGGCTTGAGCCACCGCGCCCGGCCAAGAGATTCTTAATGTACAATCTTTTGGACAATATGACTCAGTGTCTAAACAAACTGATCTTGGGTTTTAATAGTTCTGCTGAGGGGAGGGAGTATAAAGAAGGGTCCCATTTCTTCTCTTTGTTTCACTTTTCTTCTCCCCTCAATGCTACGAAAATCTCTCAAAACTTGTCAAAGGTATCAGTGCACCTGTAGTCCCAGCCACTAAGGAGGCTGAGGCAGAAGGATGGTTGAGCCCACAGTTTGGAGGCTGTAGTACACTTTGATCATGCCTATGAATAGCCTGTACTCTGCACTCTAACCTGGGCAACATAACAAGAACCTATCTCTAAAAATTTAAAAAAAAAAAAATTTTAAACCTTGTTAAAGGTATACAACAATCTCACAGTGAAATATCCAAAGTTCTTCTGATTATGGTGTTAGAATTAAGCATAAGAGTTGCAACCTCCAGTGACTACAGGTGCCAAATACATTTGTTTCTTAGTATCTTGAGGCCAGGTAGAGTGGCTCACGCCTGTAACCCCAACACTTTGGGAGGCCAAAGCAGGAGGATCGTGTGAGCCTAGGAGTTCAAGACCAGCCTGGGCAACATTGTGAGAAACTATTCCAACAAAACAACAACAACAACAAAAAGCCAGGCATGGTGGCTCATGTCTGTGGACCCAGCTACTCAGGAGGGCTAAGGTGGAAGGATTGGAAGATGGGTTGAATCCAGGAAGTTGAGGCTGCAGTGAGCCATGATCACACCACTGCACTCCAGCCTGAATGACAGAGAGAGACTGTGTCTCCCTAAAATAAAAATATATATACACACATTATATATACATATTATATGTGTATATTATATACATATATATATATATATATATATATTTTTTTTTTTGAGACCGAGTCTCGTTCTGTTGCCCAGGCTGGAGTGCAATCTCAGCTCAGTGCAACCTCCGCCTCCCGGGTTCAAGTGATTCTCCTGCCTCAGCCTTCCCAAGTAGTAGGGATTACAGGCATGTGCCACCACGACTGGCTAATTTTGTATTTTTAGTATAGATGGGGTTTCTCCACATTGGTCAGGCTGGTCTCAAACTCCCGACCTCAGATGATCTGTCTGCCTCGGCCTCCCAAAGTGCTGGGATTACAGGCGTGAGCCATTGCACCCGGCCATAATCTTAAACTATATTCTTTTGGCCCTGAAACACTTTACTTTTTTTTTTTTTTGAGATGGAGTTTCACTCCGTCGCCCAGGCTGGAGTGCAGTGGCACAATCTCCGCTCACTGCAAGCTCTGCCTCCCGGGTTCACGCCATTCTCCTGCCTCAGCCTCCCGAGTAGGTAGGACTACAGGTGTCCGCCACCACAGCCGGCTAATTTTTTTGTATTTTTAGTAGAGATGGGGTTTCACTGTGTTAGCCAGGATGGTCTGGATCTCCTGACCTCGTGATCTGCCCACCTCAGCCTCCCAGAGTGCTGGGATTACAGGTATGAGCCACCGTGCCTGGCCAACACTTTACTTTTTAAAATACCCATTTCTTCTTGAAATACAGTCCACTTTGCTGCGCACAGTGGCTCAGGCCTATAATTCCAGCACTTTGGAAGGCCGAGGCGGGTGGATCACTTGAGGTCAGGAGTTTGAGACCAGCCTGCCTAACATGGTGAAACCCCGTCCCTACTAAAAATACAAAAATTAGCCGGGCGTGGTGGTGTGCGCCTGTAATCCCAGCTACTTGGGAGGCTGAGGCAGGAGAATTGTTTGAACCGAGGAGGTGGAGGTTGCAGTGAGCCGAGATTGCGCCACTGCATTCCAGCCCAGGCAACAGAGCAAGACTCCATCTAAAAAAAAAAAAGAAAGAAAAAGAAAAGATAGTGATAAAGGAAATAGTTCACTTTTGTCTTAATTCTACTATTAGAAAAATAATAGTGTAACATGGATGAATTTCAAAAGTAAAAATAAATACAATAGTACCACAAGTGGCAACTGACAGTCAACCTCAATATCTGGGAGGCAATAGGGAAGCATGGCGACTCTGGTAATTTGAAAAGCGCATAACCTGTATAAAAGCAGAAGCCACTGTGAATGCCAACTATCTGTTTTTCAGAAGTGTGGATCCAAGTCTTCATTTGAGAAACCAGAAGTCCGGATTCCTATATGTAATCTCTTAATTTTTAAATATGGACTATTAGCTTAAAAGAAAAAGTCATCAGGTCACCACTTTGCTACCCTCCTTTACTAACTAGAAACAATCTGACTGGGGATAGAACTGTTCTGGAAGTCAGGGAGCCAAGACTGTTAAACCCAGCTGATACCAACCTAGTTTCTTCCCCTGGGCCAAAGACCTAATCATTCTGTGACTCAGTTGCGTTGTCTGAAAAGTTTAGAGGTCCAAAATTCCTTTCAATCCTAAAATATGGCATATGGATGAATAAGTTTTCTAGATAGTCAATACTCACAATAACAAGGAACATAATTAAATGAAAAACAAAACTAGATCATTGTGCCATAGCAGGCTCTATTACATTGTCTAGACATGGCCTTGGTGTGACCAAGCTATCTGGTTAATATAACCACAAGAATTGGAACACTTTCATCAGAGCAGATCCAGTTTCTAATATCTACCCACCCACTGGGGAGAGAAAAAAAGTGTGGATCTCTAGTACATCATGACTCCGGCAGGAGCACCCCTCTATGAAACAGAACTCTAGCGTCTTTTGAACCCAAACCCAGCGTTTCAAGGGAATAATTCTGAGTCAGAACAAAGCTGACCAAGAGGCTGCCCTGAGCCACAGCTCTTGCTTAGCAAGTTCATGCTCAGCCTACCTGCAATGAGCTTTGCAGATGCCACGTCATGGTTTCCTGCAGGCGCCAACTGCACTAGGAACAGCTCTTCTTATATAATCCTCGGCCATGCCTCATGACTGTGCACGAGGACATGGCTTTGCCCTGCACAAAGGCACACGGGATTTTAGACATGGCATCTCGTTTTTCAGGGGGCACAGAAAGGAAATAGAAAATATAAGGCTGGAAAATAATAAGGAATAGATAAATTAAGGGCCTTTCCCACTGTAAAGGTTAAAAGCATATTTCAGAACAAATAAAAGTGTTCACATTCTTGTGGTTATATTAACTGTGTGCCTTTGGCAAAGTGAAGGCCCAAAGAATAATGGAAACCCACATGAACTATAACTGGTGGCTTCTTCACACAGGCCATCATAACACAGATCGCATGGCTCCAAGTGAAATGTGGAAGGGGTGTCTGCTCCCTACATTCCTAAGTACTTTTGTGCATCAGTTATGAACAGGACCTTTTTAATTTTGCTATTAGCAGCTGCCAATAAGTATCTACTACGTCTTAAAGAATAATTTACCTTTGGTTCCAGAACCAGCTATGATCTCTCTTCAGTTCTATCTCCCCCTAAAGGCGTTTTCTTCATTGTGTCCTTTTAATGCCCTGGCTTTAGCTAACCAGGGTGTTTATTCTAAAAGTCAGTTCATTCTTACCCTAAGTCCTTTGTATTATCTGTTCCCTCTGCCTGGAATGCTCTTTACCCTGATCTTCACAAGAGCAGTTCATTCAGATCTCAGCCTCAAGGGTACCCCTGAGAGAGGCCCTCCCTGGGCATTAAGTAGACAGGGTCTTCCCAAGCACTGTGTCATGTGACCCTACTTTAATTCTCTGCCTAGCACATCACACCTTCACACCGTCACACCACCTGATACATTTCCTGTTTCTTTCTTTTTGCTGGTCTTCCCTGGAAGACACAATATAAGACTAGAATATAAGTTTGTGTAAGCTTATAAGAATATAAGCTCCATGGAAATAAAGATTTTGTGTCCTGTTCACTGCATATTTCTAGCACCTAGAAGTGTCTTACATACAACAAGTGCTCAAAAAATATTTTTTGAGGGAGTCCCTGAACCTATTCTGGCTCAGGGGGCTTCCCAATAATATATACACATATGTGTGTGTGTGTGTGTGTGTGTGTGTATATGTGTATACACGTGTGTGTGTGTGTTGAAAGAACGAATGGACGGTTGGATGAATGGAAGAATCCATTTAGCAAATATCCACAAAGTGCCTGTGGTGTACTGGAAATACGATGAGGAGTAAGATCTTCCTTCAAGGACCCTACTAGGTCCCCACCAGGGAAGCAGGCATTACAGAATACAATGTGGTAGAAGAAATGCTTGAAGAAGCATTTCAAGCTCTTAACTTTCCCTAGAGATTACCCTTATACTATCTGGGTTTGGGTATGAGGGTAATCTCTAAGGAAAGTTAAGAGCTGGCCAAAAGGACAAGAATGAGAAGAGGGGTAGCAGGTAAGGCATCTGAGAAACACTGCAACAAAAGCACCGAGTCTGAAAGCAAGCCACGGGTTCCGGGAGCCCCAAGTGGTCTGGTGTGACTGGAGCCACAGGTGAGGGACTTGAGGGAGACTGGGCCTCCAAAGAGAGGCATAGGCCAGTTCTTAAGGAGCCATGCAGACCAGTACCTGGACCTTAGATTTTATCATCTAAGCGGTGAGGGCCACTGAAATCATTTTATACAGTTTTAAGTAGGGAAGTGACATAATGGTTTCATGCTTTATAAAGATAATTTTGCAGCCGGGGGTGGTGGTGCATGCCTGTAGTCCCAGCTCAGGAGGCTGAGGTGGGAGGATCACTTGAGCCTGGAAATTCAAGCCAGCAGTGAGCTATGATTGCCCCACTGCACTCCAGCCTAGGTGACACAGCAAGACCCCTCTCTTGGAAAAAAAAAAAAAAAAAAAAAAAGATAATTTTGGTAGCAGTGACAGCAACAAATTAGAGAAAGGAACAAAACATTCAGGAAGCTATAGTCTAATCCAGGTGGAAGAAAAAAATGTAAACCCAAACTATTAGGGGCAATGGAGATGAGAGGAGACAGATTAAAAGCTATTAAAAGGGTAGGATCAATAGAGCTTAGTAACATAGGAGATGCGGGAGGTGAATGAATGAATGGGGTTAAAGAGAATCTGGCTGGGCACAGTGGCTCACAACTGTAATCCCAGCACTTTGGGAGGCCAAGGCAGGTGGATCATGAGGTCAAGAGATCAAGACCGTCCTGGCCAACACGGTGAAACCCCATCTCTAATAAAAATACAAAAAATTAGCCAGGCGTGGTGGCAGGCACCTGTAATCCCAGCTACTTGGGAGGCTGAGGCAGGAGAATCGCTTGAACCCGAGAGGCGGAGGTTGCAGTGAGCTGAGATCATGCCATTGCACTCCAGCCTGGGCAAAAAGAGCGAAACTCCATCTCAAAAAAAAAAAGAGAATCCCAGTTTCTGATTCGTGTCAGTGGGAGAAACTGTGACATTCTTCATGGAAATGAATAGCTCTCAGGCAGGCACAAGGCCTCTGGAGTTCTAAATTCACTCTGCCTGTGAGCTGACTGAATCTGAGTCTGCTTGCTTGCGTGAGCTCATGGACACTTGCCCAAGTGGCTATCTATGGTCCTAGCATAAATATGAGTTTATCTGCTGAATAAGTAAATGCGTACAGAAGTCCCCTCTGGTGTGTGTACATCAAATCTGCAGTGCTGGTGATTTATCTGTTCATGACAATACACATGGGATTGCACTGCACGGCCATTTTGGGAGGCACACACTGATCCATCACCACGAACACATGACTATTGGTCTAAATATAGATGTGCCTGTCACCTCAGAGAAAGAACAGACCAGAAGTCATGATCCCACTTACTCCAAGGAAACTTTAAGGTGACAAACTTGAAAAAAAAAATCAATGAATGTAATATTTCTTAAGTCTGAATCTGATCTAAAGATCAAATTATAATTACCTCCCCTATGTTTCATTTTTCTTGACTTTAACTGTTAATTTAACCCCAGCCTCTTCTAAAGTAGCCCCACTTCCATTCCAAGATAATTCTGACAGTCCTCAACGAACACCTCACAGGTGCTCAAAAGCAAGTACAGTTGGCTATCTATCAAGACACTCTGTGAGGATGTCCAGTTTATTTCTGATGGTTTTTTTGTGTTTTTTGAGAGACAGGATCTTGCTGTGTCGTCCAGGCTGGAGTACAGCGGCATGATCATAGCTCACTGCAGCCTCAACCTCCTGGGCTCAAGCAGTCCTCCCACTTCAGCCTCCCAAGCAGCTGGGACTACAGGCATCCGCCACCATGCCTGGCTGAGTTTATCCATTTTCTCCTACTCCAGCGCCCCCATCTGCTGCTGCCACTTGAAAGACTATATAATGTTAAGAGCATGGGCTCTAGTGAAAGACTATATAATGTTAAGAGCATGGGCTCTAGTGAAAGACTATATAATGTTAAGAGCATGGGCTCTAGTGACTGCCAGCTTAGGTTGGAATCCTGGCTTTGCCCTTGATGAGCTGTGTGACCCTGGGCAAATTATTTAGCCCCTCTGTGCCTTAGTTTCCACCCTGGTAAAAAATATATATATATTATTATTATTACTTTCATTAACCTCTAGCCTACCTTGTGGAGGTGCTTGTGACGATTAAATGGGTTAATATTTATAAAGTACTCATAATAGTGCCTGAAGCAGAGCAGGCACTGAATAAACGCCAGCTATTATTTCTACTACCATCACTCCTACTGGCCATGAGGATACCTCTGGTGGTCCTGCCATAAGGTGCCAAAGCAGTGGGGGTTATCATAAGGTAAGGGACAATGCCCTCTTTGTAATATGACATCAAAGGCAGGTACAGCTTATGTCCAGTGTTTTCTGAAATTACCACTGTGATGGTTAATTTTAGGTGCCAACTTGACTGGATTAAGGAATAGAGAACTGGTGAAGCACTGTTTCTGGGCGTGTCTGCCAGGGTTTCCACAGGAGACTGGTGTGTGAGTCAGTGGACTGAGTGGGGAAGACCCACCCTCAATGTGGGCGGGCACCATCCAACTGGCTAGGGGCCCAGATAGAACAAAAAAAGGAGAGAAAAGGATTTCCTCTCTCCTGGAGCTGGGACACTCTCCTCCTTCTGCCCTCAGTCATCAGAACTCCAGGCTCTCTGGCCTTGAGACTCCAAGACTTACACCAGCAACTTACACCAGCAGCCCCCTAGCTTCTTGGGCCTTTGACTTCAGATGAGAAGTACACCATCAGCTTCCCTAGTTTTAGGGCTTTCAGACTTGGACTGAGCCACACTACCAGCATCCCAGGGGCTCCCGCTTGCAGATGCCCTATTGAGGGACTTCTCAGCCTCCAGAATCCAGTGAGCCAATTCCCTAATAAACCCCCTCTTATATATCTATAGATCTAGATCTATCCTATTGGTTCTGTCTCTCGGGATAACCCTAACACAGTTCCTAAAAGTTCTTTACATTTTTACTTGCAAAGGACTGAGATGAGCTATGAGTCCATGGGCACCCAGGGTAGAAGGCAAATGAATGACCAACACCATCTACCCTCTCTCCCTCAGGGCTTTGTTACAGGCTCAGCTGGGTCCAGTCTGGCTCCAGCTCCCTTAGGATGAGTTCTGCCCAGAAGACTCTTTCCTCATCTAGATAGACTTCTTTGAGTCCCCCTCTTCCCAGTGCTTCCAAAGGGGGAATTTAAATCTGATCCTTTAAAAACAATGAAACACGGCCGGGCGCGGTGGCTCAAGCCTGTAATCCCAGCACTTTGGGAGGCCAAGACGGGCGGATCACGAGGTCAGGAGATCGAGACCATCCTGGCTAATACGGTGAAACCCCGTCTCTACTAAAAAAAAAATACAAAAACTAGCCGGGCATGGTGGCGGGCGCCTGTAGTCCCAGCTACTTGGGAGGCTGAGCCAGGAGAATGGCATAAACCCGGAAGGCGGAGCTTGCAGTGAGCTGAAATCTGGCCACTGCACTCCAGCCTGGGTGACAGAGCGAGACTCCATCTCAAAAAAAAAAAAAAAAAAAAAAATGAAACAGCAGCTGTATCGTTAAATTATTTCTAAGTGGAATTTAGACTTAATTTGAGTCTTTTAACAGTAGACTCTTAAATGAAGCTCCTTAACTCAAGACTAAAGAATACTACTGATGTGGGCGTTCATCTTTGATGATGAAGTCCCTGTTGACAGTCTTAACATTAGGACAGGAAGAGGAAAAATGAAATTTTAAACATACCATTTACGTTAGCATCAAAAAACATCCGATAACTAGGAATAAATCTAACAAAAGATGTACAAGACTTCTACACAGAAAACCATGAAACATTACTAAGAAAAATTAAAGACTTAAAGAACTATATAAGTAGAGAAACATGCCATATTCCTAGACACAAAGATTCGATGTTATAAAGATGTCTAGTCTCCCCAAATTGACCCAAAGATTTAATGCAGTTCCAATCAAAATTTCACAAAATTTTTTGTGGAAATTGATGAGTCTATAGTTTACATGAAGTGCAAAGGGCCAAGAATAGCCAAGACGATACTGACAAAAAAAAAAAAAAGTTGAAATAATTATACTACCAAATGGCAAACTTATTATAAGATTACAGCAGCAAGTAAGTCAGTATGGTATTAGCACAAACTTCTGCCAGTTAAAACATAAAGATATGTGAATAGAGCAATTGAGCAGAGTTTAGAAACACACCCACACATGTACAGTGCTCTAATTTACAACACCACCACTGCAAGACAGAGGGGAAAGGATTTTCTTTACCCTGTGGTGTGGGTCAAGTGGACATTCACATGGAAAAACAATGAACTGTGGCCCCTACCTCACACCAGTCAGAAAACTAAATTCCAGAATGGTTGTAGACATAAACATGAAAGGCAAAACATTGAAACTTCCAGAGGATGTAACACAGGAGAATATCTTTATGCCCTTGCAGACAAGAAATGACTTCTAAAGTAAAACACAAAAAGCACAAACCATAAAGAGAACAACTGATGAACTGGATTTCATTAAGAATTACTGTTCATCAAGAACCCGGGAGGCGGCGGAGCTTGCAGTGAGCTGAGATCCGGCCACTGCACTCCAGCCTGGGCGGCAGAGCTAGACTCCGTCTCAAAAAAAAAAAAAAAAAAAAAAAGGCAAAAGCAAACCACACAAAGGGAAAACAAATTTGCAGTACATACAACCAACAAAGGACTCACAACATCTAGACTCTGTCGTCCAGGCTGGAAAGCAGTGGCATGATCTCAGCTCACTGCAACCTCTGCCTCCCAGTTTCAAGGGACTCTCCTGCCTCAGACTCCCAAATAGCTGGGATTACAGGCATGTGCCACCATGCCCAGCTAATTTTCATATTTTTAGTAGAGATAGGGTTTCACCATGTTGGCCAGGCTGATTTTGAACTCCTGACCTCAGGTGACACACCCACCTTGGCCTCTCCAAGTGCTGAGATTATAGGTGTGAGCCACCACGCCTGGCCAAAAGGCAACACAATCTTAGAAGAGGAGGAACAAGCAAAAGATTTGAAAAAGCACTTCACAAAAGAAAACATCCAAATAGCAAAAAAATGTATATAGACCTACATATATGTAAGTCTACATATATGTAGACCTACATGTAGACCTACATATACATACACTTTTGTATTAATATACACACACCATTAGTCATCAGAGAAATGCAAAGTAAAACTACAATAAGATACTATTGGGGTCCTGGTAATGTTCTATTTCATGACCTGGGTGATGGTTTCACAGGTATGTTCACTAGAAAAAACCGAGTTGTACAATTAAGGATGTATATACTCCTCTCTACATATTATACTTTAATAAAGATGTTTACTAAAAAAAAAACTGGGGCCGGGCATGGTGGCTTACACCTGTAATCCCAGCACTTTGGGAGGCCGAGACAGGCAGATCACGAGGTCAGGAGTTTGAGACCAGCCTGACCAACATGGTGAAACCTCATCTATACTAAAAATACAACAATTAGCCGGGCATGGTGATGCACACCTGTAATCCCATCCATTCAAAAGGCTGAGACAGGAGAATCGCTTGAACCTGCGAGTCGAAGGTTGCAGTGAGCCGAGATTGCACCACTGCACTCCAACCTGGGTGACAGAGAAAGACTCTGTCTCAAAAAAAAAAAAAAAAAACAACAAACAAACAAACAAAAACAGCAGGGCGCAGTGGTTCACGCCTGTAATCTCAGCACTTTGGAAGGCGAAGAAGGGTGGATCACGCGATCAGGAGTTTGAGACCAGCCTGGCCAATATGGTGAAACCCCGCCTCTACTGAAAATACAAAAATTAGCTGGGTGTGGTGGCATGCACCTATAGTCCCAGCTGCTCGCGAGACTGAGGCAGGAAAATCACTTGAACCCAGAGGCAGAGGTTGCAGAGAGCCGAGATTGTGCCACTGCACTCCAGCCTAGGCAACAGGGCGAGACTCTGTCTCAAAAATTAAAAAAAATAAAATAAAATAAACCAAATGCCACACGTGGGCCTTTTTTAGATCCTGCTTCATACAAGCCAACTGTTAAAAGAAATGGTGAGACAGTCAGAAAAATTTGAGATTAACTGCATATCTGATGACAATATTAATTTTTTAGGTGTGATGATGGTATTAAGGCAATATTTTCAAAAGGAGGTTTTATCTTTTAGAGCTACATACTGAAATATAAGTAAATATATTATAAATAAATAATATCCTGGATTTACTTCAAAATAATCAGGAGAGAGGACAGATAACACAAGCATAGATGAGTTGATAGCTATCATAGCTGGACGGTGGTGGGGACATGAGAGTTGCTACATCATCTCTTTACCTTTATGTATGTTTAAAATACTGCATAATAAAACTTTTTAAAAATCTAGAACAAATCCAAGGTTTTATCTGTTTGCCTATTTATGACTCTTCTCTTCTGCCCATACCTGGGCTAATCAAATAACATTATGTAATAGCAAGGCAGATTCCATAAACACTGAATCCCTAGGCTACAGGGACCTCAAGAAATCATCTTGGCTATCCCCTCACTATCAAGCAGTCTCTGAAACAGAGGACATCCCAAATCACATCTGCACACTGACCAGCACAGGCGACAGTGTGTCTACTCTCAGAGAAGCAGCCTAAATATATAAATATATATATTTTTATACATATATTTATTTATATATTATATTATATAAATTATATGTTATATATATTATTTTTATATATAACATAGATTTACTTATATATTATATAATATATATTATATATAACATGTTTATATATTATATATAATATATTATATATATATGTATATAAAGAACCTAGATGAACCTAGATAGGGCAGAGCAATCATTTACCTATATTCTTTGGGGTATATGCCAAGGTAAGGGCTCTAAGTAGCCTGGCTGATTTGTCTAAAACAGAAGACTCTTAAAAGAAGCTCCTATATTCTCCCCGAGCTGACCTTTCCTGTCTTGTCCCTCGAATATTAAGCTTATGCTATCAAGCCTCATCTCAGTTAGGTATCTGTGGCTTCCTTTGCCAGCTGACCCAGCTGGAGCTGCTAATGGAGTAATCAAGTATGAATTCCTGTATAAATCAAGTCTGGCTCTTATTGCAGGGATCTAGACTACTATAGGCCTACACAGTTTAGAAACCCTCATTAGATAGATGCAAGTACTTGTAAAAATAAACCTGGCTAGGGCCTTCTGATTTATTGTGTCTCCCAGGAAGCCCTCCAGATTTGGGAGACTTCTCAATTCACAGGGAAAGAAAATTCATTTCCTCCTTCTCACCTTCCTTTGCCATTTCAAGGTGAAGTGTCCTAAACTGATAAATCTCCAAGTTAACGCCTAGCTTAGTGTGCTATCCCTACTGGACATAATATCTGTTTCAACAAGGATTTCTTGGAGAAATGAACTATACCTTTGGCACAAAGCATCCAGGTACCCCCTTACCCCCTGTGATAGCTTCTGGAGGAAAGAAAATCTTTTAGTGTCCCTAACGGGCATACTTACCTACTACTAACTAGGTTAATGAAATGATACAGGCTTCAAAGGTGAGGAGCCGAGGTTTCATATACCCAAAAAGGGAAACGTTCAAAAATGAATGTGTACGATTTGCTCCATTTTTTCTTTTAACCCATAAGGAATTTAAACAGTGGCTACTTTTCGGACTAACACAAGCCGTCTCCAAAAAGTCATGTAATGAAGCGGCTGAGAACACGACTCTGGAGCCACACATCAGCTATATGACCTCAAGTTTTCTGTGCTTCAGTTTCTCACCTGTAAAATGCAGCTAATGAAAATACAGCCTTAATAAGGTTGATGGGAAGATTAAAAGAGTACAATATATGTAAAGCACTTACAACCCTGTCTTCCCAGTGTTAGCTCTATTATTTCATTATCACAGAAGCCCTGCTGTGGACATACGCCATCGCAGGGAAAAAAAAAAGGCTAAGAATGGAACAAGTGGACACTAGGAAACAAAATGAAAAAGAACAGTGTTGTTGACACTTTGGCTAAACCTTAAAAACATCTACTTCTATGCCACAGTATTTGTCAATAATCTGGGGACAGAGAAAAAGACATTCTGAAATAAGGGGTCGGAGGTGTAGCAGAAAATGTACATCCTTATTTTTCAGGAATTTATAGAGGAAGGCTACTCTTATGTGTGATGATTCAAACCCCAGTAAGAGAGGCCAGGCTCTTGCCTATAATCCCAGCACTTTGGGAGGCCGAGGCAGGAGAATTATTTGAGCCCAGGAGTTCAAGACCAGCCTGGGCAACACGGGGAGACCTCGTCTCCACAAAAAGTTAGCCAGGTGTGGTAGTGTGTGACTGTGGTCCCAGCTATTCGGGAGGCTGAGGTGGGAGGACTGCTTGAGCCTACCTCAAGGTGGGTGCAGTGAGCCATGATCGTGCCACCACACTCCTGCCTAAGCGATGAAGGAAGACCCTGTCTCAAAAAAAAACAATTAAGGGAATCAACAAATCTCCCAAACTCTGTTAGTCCTCAGTTGGCCAAGCACCCCTCCACTAGCCACAAAAAGCTGAGTTATTGTTTTGCATTTTGTTGGTAATGACTGACATTCATGGTCTTTCATTCAATAGATTTTTTAAAATTTAGGCTATTATAATATTTCATGTTTGCCTGTACATTTAGTATTATTTAGTAAAGAGCATAATTTTAAAAAATAATAATTAACTGAAGAAGCCTCGACATCCCTTCAACAATTTTTTAAACTTTATGAATAATCTACTACAGTCTTTAAAATTTTTCAGTTTTAAATGCCTAGTTATTGATCCATTACCTCTACAGGGGATGCATATACATATTCAGAAACATTTTCTTATGATAATTAGAATTTGTTGTTAACAGTCATAATTGTGTTTTACCATTGATTATTGTGATTATCATAATGCCAGAGGGATGAACAACACATTTGAAACTGAGAAGAAGGAAGACTGCCCAAAGGGCCTACTGTTAGAGTCTATGCAGGGACTCCTGGGGCTATTAATTATTTATCTGCTTTTCAAAGTTAATAAATAGGAATGTCTTTTTGCCCTTTATTCCCCAGATGAACTTAACCAAATGAGAGATGGGGTGGGTGTGTGCAGAGATGACAGCCTGAGAAAATAAGAGGTATGGGTAATGAGAAGGAGATTTTAGAAAAACAAACATTTAACTGTCAAATATACTTAATAACATTGCCTTATCTGGCATGTTTTTATTATGGCATGTTTATCTGGCATGTTTTTATTATGAACATTTTGATGTTTTTTGAGTGTTCTTTTAAAAACGAGTGCTTTAGAAGCATAACATCAATATAAAAAGAACGACAAATTATATACAATCTCACAACCCAAATAACCCCTTGGCACTTTTTAGAAATACTTAATACTGTATACAGCTGTAAAATTCAAACACTAAGGAGTAGTATTAAATGGAAAAATAAGAACTTCTCCCCTTCCTATCCCACTCCATCCATCAAAGAGAAACCCTGTTTATGCTTTTCTTTCCCACCAGAGAAAAAATGTGCATATATACATAAATTTATCTACCAAAATGCATCATATTAGGCACACTGTTTTGTAACATGCATTATTCACTTAATAACATATCTTGGTACTATATCCATATCAGCACATGGTGATTAGCACTTTCTTTTTGCTCTTAATGCTTCAGGCCAGAAGCAATTGCTCATGTCTGTAATCCCAGCACTTTGGGAGGCAAAGGCAGGAGGACTGCTTGAGCCCAGGAGTTCAAGATCAGCCTTGGCATCATAGGGTGACCCTGCCTCTACAAAAAAAAAAAAAAAGTAGTCAGGTGTGGTGGTGTGCACCTGTAGTTCCAGCTACTCGAGAGGCTGGGGTGGAAAGATCACTTGAACTTTGGAGGTTGAGGCTGCAGTGAGCCATGACTGCACCACTGTACTCCAGCCTGGACAACAGAGTAAGACCCTAACTCAAAATAAAAAAGTAATAATAATAATGCAACCGGGCGTGGTGGTTCATGCCTGTAATCCCAGCACTTTGGGAGGTCGAGGCAGGTGGATCATGAGGTCAAAAGATCAAGACCATCCTGGTCAACATGGTGAAACCCCATCTCTACTAAAAGTGCCAAAATTGGCCAGGCGTGGTGGTTCACGCCTGTAATCCCATCACTTTGGGAGGCTGAGGCGGGCAGATCACAAGGTCAGGAGATCGAGACCATCCTGGTTAACACAGCGAAACCCCATCTCTACTGAAAACACAAAAAATCAGGCCGGGTACGGCGGCTCATGCCTGTAATCCCAGCACTTTGGGAGGCCTAGGCACACAGATCACAAGGTCAGGAGATAGAGACCATCCTGGTTAACACAGTGAAACCCCATGTCTACTAAAAATACAAAAAATCAGGCCAGGTGCAGTGGCTCACGCCTGTAATCCCAGCACTTTAGGAGGCCGAGGCAGGCGAATCACAAGGTCAGGAGATCGAGACCATCCTGGCTAACACGGTGAAACCCCGACTCTACTAAAAAATACAAAAAATTAGCCAGGCGTGGTGGCGGGTACCTGTAGTCGCAGCTACTCTGGAGGCTGAGGCAGGAGAATGGCGTGAAACCCAGTAGGCAGAGCTTGCAGTGAGCCCAGATTGCGCCACTGCACTCCAGACTGGCGACAGAGCAAGACTCCATCTCAAAAAAAAACAAAACACAACAAAAAAAATACAAAATATCAGCCGGGTGTGGTGGCAGGTGCCTGTAGTCGCAGCTATTCTGGAGGCTGAGGCAGGAGAATGGTGTGAACCCAGGAGGCGGAGCTTGCAGTGAGCCAAGATCACGCCACTGCACTCCAGCCTAGGCGACAGAGCGAGACTCCATCTCAAAAAACAAAACAAAAAAAACAAAAACCAAAATTACCTGGGCATGGTAGCCTGCACCTGTAGTCCCAGCTACTGGAGAGGCTGAGGTAGGAGAATCACTTGAACCTGGGAGGTTGAGTTTGCAGTGAGCCGAGATTGCACCACTGCACTCCAGCCTGGCTACAGAGCCAGATTCCATCTCAAAAATAAATAAATAAATAAAATTAAATAATAATGCTTTAGTGACTATCTTTGTACCCATAGCTGAGAGTTAAATGTTTTTGTTTTTTTTTTTTTAAATACAACCCATACTGCAAAATCAGAGCTGCAAGTACAAACTAAGCAGTCTATCCCAGCTGTGTGGTAGGAAAAGAACGATCTCATTTATATGGTTCATTTCAGTTCCTTCAGGAAATTTCCCGCGACATTGTTATTTATACCAAATGGGTCTCAAAAACGTGAGACGGCTACTGAGAAGAGGACTGTTTTCCACTGAGAGGAAGGTGAATATGTCTAACTGTGTACAACTGCTGGTTGCAAAGGCGCCTGTGGCAAAGCAGTCGTCCTGTCTTTGCGCTTAAATCCACCTGGTGTGCCACCCCTACCCTTGCTTACAGGACTGTACTGAATGCCCATGGCATGAACGGAATGTTTGCAGAAGGGGAAAATAAGCAAGCACTGGAGAAACATGCATAGAACAGCAGGTAAAACTGCCAGATGCCCTTCACCCACTCATGGAAGGCCAATATGAAGCCATGTTCAGAGTCGTCTGCCTAGAGCTACAGAGGAATGCAGGGCTGAGTAAGAAAGTGACTACAGAGTCACAGCTCAGAAACAATCATAACCAAAAAACCATCTTATACCTCTGCATTTAGCTGCCTCAAATCCTTTCTAAATGAAGAGGGATTTAAATTTTATTTTAAAATATTTCAACACAGTACATTTCCAAATATTTGTTATATTCGTTATCTCATGACCCACACATTAACTCTAGCAGGCAGGTAGGCCAATGTCATTATCCCCACTTAAACATGACATGCCTGAGGGGCTGCAAAAGTTAAATGATTTGCCTGGAGTCAATCGGCTGACCAACTGTTTGGACCCAAGAACCATGCTCTCCAGGATTCTCCCAATCCCAACCAGGCCCAAGTCCAGCTGGACAATTTTAGCATCCCAAAGAAAAGCTAGGAATGAAGCTGGAAATATAAATATAAAAATATTCCTTCCCAAAGACACCTGAGATCTGAAAACTACCTCTTCCTAACAAAAATTTTAAAAATTAAGTATCGATGTTGCTAAGCACCAAGTTGATATACCAAACTTACATCTGGACAGAACAACTACAGTCTCTACTAGTCACAAAGACTTGTAAGAAATGTTGGTTTTATGTTTTATTATAAACATTTATACTATCTCAGCTTTTTAAAATATGGTAGAGTTTAATGTTTTACAGCTAAGATGTTATCTTGTGGTCAGGAGTGGTGGCTCATACCTGTAATCCTAACACTTTGGGAGGCCAAGGCTGGAGGATCACTTGAGTTCAAGAGTTTGAGAACAGCCTGGGCAACATAATGAGACTGCATCTGTATTTAAAAAAAAAAAAAAAAAAAAAAAGGCCTGCGCGGTGGCTCACGCCTGTAATCCCAGCATTTTAGGAGGCCAAGGCGGGCAGATCACGAGGTCAGGAGATCAAGACCATCCTGGCTAACATGGTGAAACCCCGTCTCTATGAAAAATACAAAAAATTAGCCGGGTGTTGTGGCGGGCGCCTATAGTCCCAGTTACCACACTCCAGCCTGGGCGACAGAGCGAGACACTGTCTCAAAAAAAAAAAAAAAAGTTGCCGTGGGTAGTACTAGTCATTTGTCATTTATATATCCAACACCAATTTCTTGAGTTGCCTTCTAGTCTAGTCTGGACTGGCTTATATGAATGTTTTTCAAACTTTTTTGACAATGGCCTACAGAAGAAATATATTTTACTTTGTGAAGCATAGACATGTGTCTGTCATTCAAATAAAAATTTCACAAAATAATAATCACCCCTCTTTTGAGTGATTCACTTGGATATCTTCTATGCTTTTATACTTTGCCACATGATTTTTTAAAATACAAATTATGGCCCACTAAATGGATTTCATGACTTACAAATGGGTCACAACCCAAGAGCTGAAAAAACTGGATTATATGAACAATATACAGATTGTGCCCTCAAGGAATTTGTACATTAGTTGGGAGTCTCATACAGTTCACAGACCTCTTACAGTTGGAAAGGCCTATAGGTCAATTAGTTCGACTACCTACTCTATACTTGATTCTACAGCATCCCTGAAAAAAGGTGAGACATGTGAAAAAGGCTTGTTTGCCATTTCAAGGACAAGGAGTTACCTCTTATTTGGAACTTAGCACAATATGGGTCAAATAGAGACCTGTTAAAAACAGTACAGAAACAAATACAAATGAATCAAGTATCAAAATATACACTTGATTTCTTTTTTCTAAAAGATAACTTGGACCTTTGTTCCTAAACCCATCTTAGTCTTTTTTTAGGAGGAGGGTGAAAAGGGGAAGGTAAATCAGGGGACAGAAGTCTAGAAAGGCTTCTCTCTGATGACCCGAAGAAGGGGTCTTAGCAAGTTACATCACAAGTAGCCTTCGCAATTGAGGAGCCTAATAAATGACACTCACAATGACGGCTAGGAGAGTGGAAGTCAGGAAAGGATCCTCTGAGGAGGTTTGAAATGAGCTGAGTCTTGAAAGATTGACTGGAATCAGACAGGTGAAGAAAAGATGGGAGAGTGTAGTCAAAGACTCTGAAAAAGAAATGAGTCAGTACATTTGGGGGACAGTAGATGGGGTCCCTGAAGTGGAGAAATAAGAGATGAAGCTGAAAAGAAAGACTGAAACCAACCTGTGGTGAGCAAGACACAATTTGGATTTTATTCTGTAGGTAATGTGGTGTTACTGAAGGTTCCTCAGAGTGTATTTCAGAATTGTTCATCTGTACATAGACCTGAAATTTGGCTCTAGAAAGACCTAAAGACCCAGAGTTCAGATAACAGACTCTCAAGCTGTGTTTTAGTACACAGAAAAATGTTCTCTAAGGGACTTCATAAATTCAGAATTCTAACACGAGCAGTGTTGGTTACTTAAAAAGCAGAAAAACTGGAATATAGAGTTTAGATAGCAATGGAATCCAATTTATTTTTCATCATTTTACTTTTGTTAATTTTTAAAAAGTGTGAGCTTTGTCTGTAGCTGCCACTAAGTGACTGATTTCCTTTATAAAACCTACCGACTTTATTCAGAAGCAAGTCTTCAATGTTGCCTAATAAATTATTATAAACCATTTTGCAAAAATTAAATTTTGCCTAAACAATAGCAACACTTTTAATAATAAGGTTGTCTAAAGTTAATATACAAACAGGGCTTTCTGAGGGTGTTAACTATCTAGTAATTCAGGCTCTGCTGGATACAGTGACAGAGCTCTAAGAACCTCAACTAGAACTCAGGTCGGCCTCAGGTGAATATAAACACTGTATGTGGGTCACCTTGCAATTACAGCTGCCACCTGGAAGCAAATTTAAGCAATAAGAACTACAAAACCAAATCCCTGTAAGATCCTGCATTGACCTTCCTCTTACTTCTTCCTGTCTGAGGATCCATAAACCTCAGAATTCTTTACTAATTTCTCATCAGCATCATCTTTTTTTGTATTCCCAAATTTAAAAACGACTGTCTCCAAAGGCCTCAAATTTACTTTCAGTTATTAGTATAATAAATATCAGCGATGTATGATGTATTCATTAGAACCTATGGTGTTTTTTTCCCCCTCCCCACAGGAAAACTACTTCAGAGAAAGACTTTTAATTTCTGAGAAAATCTTTGTACATATCGAGTATATATGCTATCGACCACATAATTGTTTGGGGATAATGCACACCATTTGCCAATGATTAAGATTCAGCCCAGTCTTTGTCGTTGCATTTCTACATTCACATAAATTAGTAAGTCATGATGACACGGAAGGCTCACATGCCACGTAAAAATTTCAAGCTTGGATCTGAATCGGTGACTGAATCCTCCTCAGAATGCGTATTTTGGAGGCAACTGTTTGGTTTATGTTACTGCTCCCTAAACCGGGCAGTGACTCAAGAGGCAGCTGGAAGAGAGAAGGAGGTGCTGGGCAAGTGCTAAAATACTGAAGCCTCAACAGTAGAGTCCCTCCCCTTCTCTACACACCACACAGCCTTTTTGAGACTTCTTGTCCCCATCAGATATGCTCCTCTAGACTAGCTCACCTTCCCAGGGTGGAGCAGAGTCTCACCGGCTCATTATCTCACAGCTCCCGGGATGGCCCCGGGTACAGCAACTGTGTGGCACTTGGCTGTGGAAATTCAAGTTTTTCCACCCTAAAACAAGTAGGTTGTGAAACCCGATTTCGGTCCTGGTTACCATTAAGAGAGGGGCCTACTACAGCCCTGTGCCTGGAAGTTCTTGCTACCAAACCTCGCCTCCTGCTCCACCCTCACCTTCAGCACCTGATGAGAAGGTCCAGTCCCTCCGCGCACCTTACATGCCCAGGCCACACTGGTGGACTCACGCACGCACGCCAACTCTGCCATCCCATGCACGCCCGGCTTCGGAGAGCAGCTACGAACTTACTGCTCGCCGAGTCAGCCGAGCCAGGGCGCAAGGGGAAAGGCCGGAGAGGGGCTGGGGATAGGATCGGATCGGAGTCGGGGTCGCGGTCGGGGTCGGGGCGGACCCCGCCGGCCTGCTGGCCTCCCTCCCCTGACCCCCGGGACAGCCCCGGCGCACGTGCTGGGTGACAGGCCCCCTATAGGTTCCATACCTGCCACCGGAAGTGAGTGAGGAGGGCAGTATAGGCATTTCCTGTGACGCGAGCGCCTGGACTCCATTAGGCAGCAGCTGGGGGAAGAATCAACACACCAGGGAGCAGAGCGCAGCGGACCCGAGGACAGAGGCGGCAGCTGCCTCCGCTGCCGCCCGCCGCCGCCGCCGCCGCAGCCACTGCCGGGGCTCAGCCCAGCGGCGGGCCCCGCGCCCCCGCAGCCGCCCCGCGGCGCCCCCAGGCGCGACCCCCGGGCCGCGCACCCCGAGCTGCCTCCGGGAGGGGGGGGGGGGAGGGCCCCGCCCCCCCCTCCCCCCCCCCTCCCCCCCCCCCCCCCCCCCCTCCCACCCCCACCCTCCTACCCTGACCCCCTCCCCGCCTCCCCGGCCCCCCTTACCCCGACCCTCTCCCCGGCCCCCGCCTCCCCTCCCCCGCCTCGCCCCACCGGCTTCCCACCACGGCCTCTCTCGGCGAGGAAACTCTGGCCTCCGCTTCCTCCTCCTCCGACTCGGACACCGGCGGAGCCTCCCCGCCCCCGCGGAAGAAACCCCGAGCCTCGGCGGCGGAGGGAGCAGGAGAGCCCGGGGCTTCGGCAGGCAGAGCAGGCCTCTCCCCTCCGTCCTCGTCGTCCTCGTCGTCGTCCTCCTCCTCCTCCTCCTCCTCCGTGGTGGTAGTGGTGGGACTCCCCCCGGCTGCTGCCCCTCCCGCCGCCGCTGCTGTCTCCCACCGAAGTAGCGGCCACAGCCTGGTCAGCGGCAGCATCATGCAGGCCAACGGGGCAGGAGGAGGAGGAGGAGGTGGCGGCGGCGGCGGCGGAGGAGGAGGGGGCGGCGGGGGCCAGGGACAGACCCCGGAACTCGCCTGCCTGTCGGCTCAGAACGGGGAGTCGTCCCCCTCGTCGTCGTCGTCCGCGGGGGACCTGGCCCACGCCAATGGGCTCCTGCCTTCCGCCCCCTCCGCCGCCAGCAACAATAGCAACAGCCTGAATGTCAATAACGGGGTTCCCGGCGGGGCGGCCGCCGCATCCTCAGCCACCGTCGCAGCTGCCTCCGCCACCACCGCCGCCTCCTCTTCCTTGGCCACCCCAGAACTGGGCAGCAGCCTCAAGAAGAAGAAGCGGCTCTCCCAGTCAGATGAGGATGTCATTAGGCTAATAGGACAGCACTTGAATGGCTTAGGGCTCAAGTAAGTATCCCTTACCGGCAGCTGGTGATGGACAGACCGAGGGACGGAGGCTCCAGGGGGGTAGGGGAAGGAGGGGAGGGGGGCTTGAAAGAGCTCGGTTAAAGAGAATGAGTGCTGGGCACGCAGGGCCCAGTACACAGGAGGACGCGGCTCAGACAGGCCGACCGGGGAGGAGGAGCGGGCCTGAAAGGAAATAGGGGAGAATTAATCAGTCTGACAAATTGTGAGACGAGACAGGCGGTTGAGGGGTTAGGAAGGGGTAGGAGAAACCCAAAGAATGACTTCTCCCCACGCACCTTCAGAGCTTAATTGTCTGTCAATAAAGACAGATGCGGGAGTGTGCCTCTCTGTGTTGGGGGAGGGGTGGATTAGAGCTGGTGGAAATAATGAACCTTGGAGGATTTGTTTTTCAAGTGTATCTTGGAGGCATCTTTGTGGGACACCTCCCCACCCCCAACCGTGGCAGACAACAACCCAAGCAAACTACCAATCAGGAAAGACAATCACCTACAAGTGTTTATGGGAACGGAGGGGCTGGGATCATTTGGAAAGAGGTTGTTGAATAAATCTGATGGGAATAATGAAGATACAGTGTTGATGTCGTTTAAAGGCCCGTGTGTGTGTACAAGAGGTCTAACCCTAACTAGTCTGAAATCTCAGTTTAATACCAAGAAGATGATCGCCTCTGAAAAGGGGACATCTGATCTGGTGAATCATTTGTTTTAAAATACAATTTAGGTGGCCTTGTATACCTAACATAGGGTGAGGGTAGACAGCGACCTTGGACAAAAAACACCATTTTGTATACACACAAAGAAAAACTAAGGGGGTAGAAGGTAGGATTGGTGGGAGTGTCTGATGAAGGAGGTGCAAGAGGCAGAGTCAGAATGAAATGGTGGGGGGGAGGACGTGCAGCAGCAGTCAGTTTCCTACATTCAGAGTGTAGATTAAGCTCTCAGGCTAGCCGATGTGTACTTTTGCATTTATGGATTTCTTGGGGAGTGGGGAGGAGAACAGAACTTTTTAAAAGTGACATAAGTATTTTGGTTTTCAGGCAGATCGTTGCACTGTTTAGCTAAAAATTAAGTTTTAAAGCTGAATTAAGAAGGCATTGAAACATAAGCACAAAAAATACAAGACTGATAAATGAAGGTTCTTAGATACCAGAATACACGAGGGAAGAAAATACAGTTGATGAATCTTTTAAGTGCTCAAAGACAAATATGTGGTAGGAAGAAGTCACTTTATTCCCTAGGGAAAAGGATTAGTATGAAAACAGATTTTGTAAATGCTAACAGAACATATTACTGAGACAAGAAGCAAGCTGACAGCAGCAGGAGGAAATAACTCGTGACTGTTTGGAACCTACACCATAGTAAATTTGCTATTTTTAGTATAGAGAGAAAGGGAATGGTTTTTGATGCTGGATTTATTTTAATTTTAAAGATTGACCTAGTAGAATTTCTATGCAATATAATACCTGGATATATAAGCTCTTAACTGACACTGGTCATCTGTGTCACCGTGTGAAGCTAATAATTTCGATCTTGAAAAATGTAATGTAGTATGTAGATCCTGGTTTTTCATTTATTTGACTAGTTGGTTACAGCACATTTTTAGAAATCTTATACTTTATACATTAAATTGAGGCATCAAATGGCACACTAGGAAGAACTTACATTGGTTCTGGTTTCAAGAAAGGTTTTTAACTTGACTAGGAAGAAATGTAGGTGTCAGTTTTAAATAAAGTTTGTTTAACCAGGCACATGAAAGCTATTTTTTTCTTCATCATAAGACTAGCTTAAAAATTTTGCATCTGTTTTCATGGACATTAGTTTATTTGGAAGATTAAAACCCTAAAGTTGGTCAGGTCTGTTTTACACTGTATCTCTCCTGCAGCCAGACTGTTGATCTCCTCATGCAAGAGTCAGGATGTCGTTTAGAACATCCTTCTGCTACCAAATTCCGAAATCATGTCATGGAAGGAGACTGGGATAAGGTAAAGTAGGGCATATAGAGCTGTGTGACTGCTGCTAAAATTACAGATTTGATATGCATTTTGTGACATTTCTGTTTTTCTTTTATACCAATTTTTACAGGCAGAAAATGACCTGAATGAACTAAAGCCTTTAGTGCATTCTCCTCATGCTATTGTGGTAAGAGGCGCACTTGAAATCTCTCAAACGTTGTTGGGAATAATTGTGGTAAATACACTTTTGTTCTTAGTTTCACATTTATGCTTATTTTAATAGGTTATTGATAACTCTAGGCTTCTGCCTCTTATAAAAAAAAAGGCCTAAAAGTAGTTAAATTTCATATAATTTGTGAACTAGGATGAGTATAATGTTTTAAAGTATGAATTTTATATCTGTAAAATCATACATAGTAAATGTGTCATTTGAACTTTATAAATTAAGCTCTACAAAAAATATATTGAAAGCTCTTCGTGCTTTCAGTGCTACTAATAGGAGTTTTATGTTTATAGAGTTAAAGATAAATTATACTTTTATTATGTTACTTAAAATACTGAATGTGCTGGTTAAAGAGAAAATGTGTTTGGGTGTGTGTATATCCATACAGCCTTAAGAAGCTGATACGTTATCTTTTTTTAATCTTTGGGAAATATAGTTAATTCAAGCCAACTCCGTTGGTGTGCTGGCCATTTTCCATTCTTGCATTCCAGTTGTGTGAATTGACAGTGTCAAAGTTTGTATAATATGTATCACTCTGGTGGAGGTTTTGTATGCAGATTTGACCATTAGGCCCTGCTTACTGGCCTTATTTCCCTGACAAGATCAATTTAGTAGTTTAACCTGTTAGTCTCTTTCATAAATCTTAATGAATCTTTTAGACTTATGGGCTTTAATTCTTCAGTAGATGGTGGTGAGGGAGAGAGGAAATAAGGTTTTTCTAAGTGCTGGAGTTTGGAAACCATGAAGAATCAGCTGCTAGCTGCTGGCTTTTTAACTTCTAGCTGATTCATTTGTTGTCAAAAGCAGTTTCCTGTCTGGGGGTGGGGAGAGAAAGAAGGCAAATAGGAAGTGAAGTAGAGAAACCAGCTGTTTGTTAAATATTAGTAAATGACTATTACATTTTGATTTTTTTAAAATTGGGTCAAACATTAATCTTTTCTCTTTCTATAAAAATTGGGCCTTGTGTGTTTTTTTTTGAAATCTTGTTACAAAAGAGTTTTCAAACTCAATGTAATTCTACACAATAATATAATCCTAGAGAAATGGGCTTCAGGTGAATTAAAGGTGCAGACAAGCAAGAACAAATACAAATTCGTTTAAATTGATGATGTAGTGTATTATTTTTATTCTTTCATTAAATACCTAAAATACTAAAAATTTTAAACTACTGTTGAGTAAGATGATTGGTAATAAATTAACTTATAAAATCTGTAGTAAAATTTAAAAATAAAAACAGAAGTTAAAATAGTTAAACATGTATATTCAAAGGGATTGGAAATTTTTCATTAACTAAAGTGTCCTCAACTGGTGTGTTTGGGGTTTTAAAAAAAAATACCCAAGTACATTTTATTGAGCAGTTCTTCATAAATTTTTGCTTCTGACTGAATGAGCTAAAATAAAGACAGTAAGATGGCCAAAGTAAGAATTAAGGTTGCTTTCCCATTGGGCAAGTTAGCACTACTTGTGTGTTGACAATAAAGAGCTTGCCTGTGGACTGTTTTAAAATGTGTGTGATTTCTTGGAGGTTGTTTAAACTTCACCCAAATTATATCTGTAATTTAGTGGTAAAAAATTTAATAGGCTTACTTCCTATTTTTTTCTTATTTATAGTAATTTGAGAGTTCTGGATTGGATGTCAGTTATGACTGTCGCATTAGAAACCTTCATTAGAGGCAACATGTAAACTGAAGAAAGATAGTTATAGATAATAAGGAGGAATCCTTTCTTTTTACAGTCTGTTGAGTCTGTAGAACATTCTAGGATCTAATAAAAAAATGGAGATTAAATCTCTGGCTGAGTCTCATGCCATCAAACTGTTTAGGTATTTATACAAAGAAAGGGGTTCCAACTTTTATCTCACTTTAAGCATTGATGAATCAATTGCTTTTAAAGATTCATTTCAGCATTTTTTGAAGTTGCTTTCATCTCTCTAAATTTACTTTTAATTTTACTTTACTTTTGTTTAAATTTACTTTTCTCGTCCATCACATCTCCAGAAGAGAATCTAATATAATATAAGCTTAAATTTGTAATAATATCTTAGGAGACAACTATTAGGGTTTCTTTAAACATAATTATTTTAATTGTATACCCAGGCACATTGATGGCTTAGTCTAGACTAAAATTGTACTTTATTTTTTAAGCGTGAATGTTTTCATTGACCCAGACCACTCTCCCTACAGCCTACTCCCTTTGTTTTGTTGTTGTTGTTGTTGTTGTTTGTTTGAGACAGAGTCTCGCTCTGTCTCCCAGGCTGGGGTGCAGTGGCATGATCTCGGCTCACAGCAACCTCCGCCTCCCAGGTTCAAGTGATTCTTCTGCCTCAGCCTCCAAAACAGCTGGGACTACAGGCGCACGCCACCATGCCCAGCTAATTTTTGTATTTTTAGTACAGACAGGGTTTCACCATATTGGCCAAGCTGGTCTCGAACTCCTGACCTTGTGATCTGCCTGCCTCAGCCTCCCAAAGTGCTGGGATTACAGGTGTGAGCCACCGCACCCAGCCGTTTAAATGGTTTCCAGTTAAATGGTACTGGGAATGGCAGAAGTTGCTCTCATGAATCTTTTTTTTTTTTTTTTTTTGAGACTGAGTTTTTCTCTTATTGGCCAGACTGGAGTGCAATGGCGTGATCTCACCTCACTGTAACCTCTCCCTCCCGGGTTCAAGAGATTTTCCAGCCTCAGCCTCCCAAGTAGCTGGAATTACAGGTGTCCATCACCACGCCCAGCTAATTTTTTTTGTATTTTTAGTAGAGACGGGGTTTCACCGTGTTGGCCAGGCTGGTCTCGAACTCCTGACCTCAGGTGATCCACCCGCCTCAGCATCGCAGAGTGCCGGGATTACAGGCGTGAGCCACCGTGCCTGGCCAAATCAGCATTTTTTAGTTTGGATTCAAGTATACTTAGCCATTTCTGGGCAATTTGGATGGGTATACGAGACCAATAATAGAAAACTTTTTTTATGTCTAGAAATATTTGGTTATTTTTTAATGTAATGGAAATATGCTTAACAAAAATTGGCATCTGTAATTAACTAGTATATTTTAAAGTCAAATAGAGTTTTGAGAGCCAAGTTTAGATATAATTTGTTTCCCCTTTTCTCTGAGAAATCATGATTTAATTGATAAGATTTGGTTATAACCTTACTCCAGAGTTAGAATCACTACTGAATTAGCTAGGAGGCCACCCTTGAGAACCAAACTTTCTGAGTATCATAATTTCTGGGTTTTTCTTTCATGTTGAGTTCAGTTTAATCATATGGGAGCAAAGGAAGGGATAAAGCAATTCAGTATTGGGTGGACTAGGGTAGCAACCGCAGAATTTACAGTGTGAAACTATCATTCAAGCTATCCTAGTCACTTAACAATTTCAAATTTATTAGATATTAAAATGGAGAAGGAGATCTTGCTGGGCCCAGAGATGGTGAAAAATCATTAGAGACTACAAATAATCTCTTAAGAGGTCTAGGGCCGGGCGCGGTGGCTCAAGCCTGTAATCCCAGCACTTTGGGAGGCCGAGACGGGCGGATCACGAGGTCAGGAGATCGAGACCATCCTGGCTAACACGGTGAAACCCCGTCTCTATTAAGAAATACAAAAAACTAGCCGGGCGAGGTGGCGGGCGCCTGTAGTCCCAGCTACTCGGGAGGCTGAGGCCGGAGAATGGCGTGAACCCGGGAGGCGGAGCTTGCAGTGAGCTGAGATCCGGCCACTGCACTCCAGCCTGGGTGACAGAGCGAGACCCCGTCTAAAAAAAAAAAAAAAAAAAAAAGAGGTCTAGTTGGGAGCTGGGGAGAGCTAAAGGAGAGTGTATTTTCCTAATACTTTTCTATCTTTATTTCTTCAAGATTTGTTTTAAACATAAACGTTAGTGGAGCCCTGTCCCCATCTCAGCAAGCTTTAATTTTGTCTGATTTTTACAGTGTTTTCAGTATTTAGCATTATTTGTTAATTATAGGGTTTTTGCTTTCTTGAGGTTATATTTACATTTTTGTGCTTTAAATTTTGGGAGGTAAAATACAGTTTTACTCCCCACCCTTATCATATGTGTCAAATACTTCAACTGATTTTTTGGAGAATAAACATTTTCTCTCAAATCTCTAGCTGTGCTTGGCCAGCAGCATGTTAGTTGCCATGCACAATACCAGGATTTGATATCTGTTTGAGAATATTCTTGGTCTTGATCTGGATAAAATGACTCATAGAGAAATGCTCTTGTGCTACTTTTATAGCATTCTCTGTATATACAGAAATATGTGTTTATATTGGCTTCTCTCAGAGTTTTAGTCAGCCTTTCTCTGCTCTCCTGCCCCACCTCTGCCCCATAGAAAGAGAGTAACATGTTGTATCAAGATCTTGGTGGGAAAATAAGGGGGAAACAGCACTTTGGGCACTGTCCCTACACACATTGGAATGGGGGAGGGATGGGCATAGGAACCTAATGATTAATACCAAAAAATATATAAATATTAAGTAAATAAAAAACTTGCCCTGAAATTTTTTTTTAAGTCCCTCAATTCCCAATTACTAAGAAAATTTAGTGAAGAAATTATGTCACATGCTCTGGCCAGTTCCGTGTGACATTTAAATGAAAAAGTTCTGCAACTGAATATGATTTTCAAGTTTGAATTTTAAAAATACACAAAATGGAATGAAACTTTTTTTTTTTTGGGACAGAGTTTTGCTTTCGTTGCCCAGGCTAGAGCACAGTGGCACAATCTCGGCTCACTGCAACCTCCGCCTTCTGGTTTCAAGCAATTCTCCTGCCTCAGCCTCCCAGCAAGCTGGGATTACAGGCACCCGCCACCACACCCAGCTAATTTTTTTGTATTTTTTTTTTTTTTTTTTTTTTTTTTTTTTTTAGTAGAGACGGGGTTTCACCATGTTTGTCAGGCTGGTCTCGAACTGCTGACCTCGTGATACATCCGCCTTGGCCTCCCCAAGTGCTGGGATTACAGGCGTGAGCCACCACGCCCAGTGGAATGAAACTTTTAACATTATATTGACAAATGAAAATATATGAGGTCTTCATTTCATAGTTGCATTTTTTCCAGAAGCTAAAATGGTGCAAATATCCAGAATAACTTCAAACATAACATTTTTTTATTTTTAGGTTTTTTTTTTTTTTTGCATTGTTTAGTTTTTGCTTTCTGTGACCAGATGAATGTCAAAGTTTTTTCATTTAACATAGGTTAACTTCAGGCTATATGTGTAGTAATGTACTTTTCAGGGCATCTTGGTAATTAATGTATTTCTGAAACATTCATTAGTCATTCTAAATTTATATGTAAAATTTGGTAAGTGTAATTTTCCTAGAGTTACAGGAGTGTCTTGGTTTGAATTTTTTTCTGTTCCTTAGCCATATATTTAAGATGAGCTTTGTATCAAGCATAAGCAATATATCTTATAAAGGATGTATTGAAATACATGCCTAACTTATATGAGAGGGTTTATTATTGCTTGCTTTCTCTAGAAACCACTTTTATAAGCTTATAATTTATATCTCTCTTCCAAATACTCCTTGATAGAAATCTTGTAGAGCAGTTTATTACACTGTTAATTCTACAAATAAATGGTAATTTCTCCATAGCATTTCGTGACAGCAGTGTACTTTTTTATGGTTTTAAAGTAAGCATTTTGGGCCAGGTGCAGTGTGGCTCATGCCTGTAATCCCAGCACTTTGGGAGGCCAAGGTGGGCAGATCACTTGAGGTCAGGAGTTCGAGACCAGCCTGGCCAACATGACGAAACCCTGTCTCTACTGAAAATACAAAAATTAGCTGGGTGCGGTGGCGGGTGCCTATAATCCCAGCTACTTGGGAGGCTGAGGCAGGAGAATCGTGTGAACCCAGGAGGCAGAGGTTACAGTAAGCCGAGATGGCACCACTGCACTCCAGCCTGGACCACAGTGAGACTCTGTCTCAGAAAAGAAAAAAAGCATCTTACAAACAAGAAAAATTGTACTTTAAGTTTTAATTTTAAGTGGGCTTGAGATCTTTACCACTGTATTCCTTGGAGTCTCTGAATATAACTAACATTCTCTACCTACGACTTTTCTGTTTACATCAATTGACTTGCTCAAGCTCCACAAGTACCAAATAATGATGAAAAGGTCCCTCCAAGCTGTGGTCCTTAATTAGGTTTAAGGTTTAAAAGAAGTTTTGAAATGATATTTATAAACATCCCTTTTCTCTTGTAAAAAACTGCTAAGATTGTGACCATGTTAAAAGTAAAATAATAAAGTAGCATTTAAAAGTATTAAAGTCAAAAACACGGTTCAGGAAAAAAACTAAATGTGAAAGTGTCTCACAATAAAGCTAGAAAATGGTTATTGGTTTAGGGGAGAAAAGAGCTAATAATAATTTCCTGTTCTTCATTTTTAAATGCATTAGTGATCAGATTGTCAGAAATACACAAGTACCAATAAAGAATCTTTTTAAAAACCTTTAAGTTCAACCATCTAATGTAGACATCCCTGAATAGCTGCCTAGAAGAGAGTGAGTGCATCAAGCTTGTGCTTGGCCACGTTAGTCATAGAAATCTCAATACTTTGCATACCAACTTGTAGTCCATTTGTTGGACAGCTCTTAACCTTTGATAAGCCAAAATAAGACACTTTTCTGCTTCTCCTGGGTGTTTGTAGTTCTGCTTTCTGGTCTACTTAGTCCCTCTTTCACATTGTGACTTAAATAGTTCATTTACTGTTTTTTTCTCTAATCTTCTCAAAACTTGTTGCATAAAACCCCCCAATGCCCTAGTTATAAAGTCATACTTTTTAAAAAGCGAATTTCAAGTACTTGGAATAGTTCTAATTTTTTATACAAGAACTAAAATTCTAGGAAATTGCTTTGAGAGGAGAATTCATTTTTTCCAAGGCTGATACTTCGGTCGCTAATGATCTAGTCTGATTTGAGATTATTTGTTCAAAGCAGAGTTTTAGTAAGATGTGGAATTGAGCAAAGTCGCATTTAATCTACTATGGCTCTACTAAACTATTTTGAGTCATCTTGAAGCTTTATAAAAAGTTATTTCAAAGGGCATAGTAGAATGGTTTCTACTGTTCTGTTTAGGCACAAACATTTTCTGAAACTTCCATCAACTTTTTTCCCCTGACTGCTGCTTTCTGTCATGTCAGAGGATGAAGTTTTTGCTGCTGCAGCAGAAGTACCTAGAATACCTGGAGGATGGCAAAGTCCTGGAGGCACTGCAAGTTCTACGCTGTGAATTGACGCCGCTGAAATACAATACAGAGCGCATTCATGTTCTTAGTGGGTAAGGAAACTGAGTTCTTGAACTCAGGTTAATGGAGGGCCAAAGTTATATTTATTTAACATTTTTCCAAAATATAAATACTTGATTATTGCTAAATTCTTAGATATTTATCTAGGTAAACTCACTCCTGTGTGGATGAACTATTTTGGTCATCCTAGAAAACTTCAGATTAGGGTAGAGATATATTTAAGTGGGTGAAAGGGAGAAGAAAATATGTATTGCCTGTGAAATGCTATTTTAAAATCTTCTATGAAAACCCAATTACATTCCAAGGGCAGCTCTTGTAGTTAAAAACAAAATAAAAATCTTATGATATGGATCATGGTAAACAACGACATTTCCAGTATTGGTGCACACTAACTTTTTAAGTGAATACTTGTCATGTGCCAGGCCCTTGCTAAGCTTTTCACATAAACAACCTCATTTAATCCTCACATCAACATCAGTCCTTTTTTGGGGTATGAAGGGTAGAAACAGGGTCTCACTATGTTGTCCAGTGTGGTCTCAAACTCCTGTGATCTTCCCACAGTGCATGAGTCACTGTACCTGGCCACATTAATCCTTATAATGTTAGATTACCCAAAGGTTTCATCCTGGGCCTCCTTTTTATTCTCTATCTACATACTCTTTTTAGGTAATCTCATTCTATACCATGCCTTCACATACTGTCTGTATATCGGTGACTCTTAAATTTACTTTCTTATCTGAAGTCCCAATGTATATATCTAGTGGCATACCTGACATTCTCCACTTGGATGTTTAATAGATGTCTCAGTTTTATGAGGCTGGAGTGCAGTGGCACAATCCTAGATCACTGCTGCCTCCAGTTTCTGGACTCAAGCCATCCTCCTGCCTCACCCTCCTAAGTAGGTAGGATTTCAGGCATGCACCACCACGTGTGGCTAATTTTTTCATTTTTTGTAGAGACAGGTCTCGCTATGTTGCCCAGGCTGGCCTTGAACTCCTCCTAACCTTAAGCGATCCACCTACTTCAGCCTCCCAAGGTGCTGGGATTAAAAGGCATGAGCCACCGCACCCAGCCTCAAAACAAAATTCTGGATTCACCCCTTCATGATAAATACACTCAACAAACTAGGAATAGAAAGGAACTTCCTTGACCGAATAAAGGGCATTAATGAAAATTCACAGTGCTGGCAATGAAAGACTGAAACCTCTCTCCTTGTGATCAAGAATAGGACAATGATGTCTACTCTTGCTATGTCTGTTCAACATTGTATTGGAGGTTCTAGCCAGGGAAATTAGTCAAGAAAAAGGAATAAAAGGTTGAAAAGGAAAAAGTAAAACTATCTCCATTCAAAGATGTCATGATTTTATATAAAGAAAATTTAAGGAATCCACTAAAAAACTCTTAGAACTAATAGGCAAGTTCAGCAAGGTTGTAGGACACAAGATCAATACACAAGAATAATGGTATTTCTAAAATCTAACAATGAATAATTTAAAAAATTGAATTAAGAAAACAGTGTTATTTACACTAGTATAAAAAAGAATAATTCAGGAATAAATTTAACCCCTACAGACCTGTGCCACTTCTAGCATATCGCAAGATCTTCAACCCAGTTGCTGAAGGGAAAAACTTAAGCCTTATACTGCTTTTTCTTTATCTTTTAACTTTGACATGTATGGCCTAATTCTGAAACATCTCAAATTTTCATTTCTCTGAATCTCCACAGTTTCTAGCCTAGTTAAGCCATGGACATCTCTGCTAGAATATTATAGTAGCTTCCCACCTAGTTACATTGTCTTCACTCTTAATTTTTTTCTTTTCTTTTTTTTTTTTTTGAGACAGAGTTTCACTGTTGTCGCCCAGGCTGGAGTGCAATGGTACAATCTCAGCTCACTGCAACCTTCACCTCCCGGGTTCAAGTGATTCTTCAACCTTGCCTCCTGAGTAGCTTGGATTGTAGGCATGTGCCACCACACCCAGCTAATTTTGTATTTTTAGTAGAGATGGGGTCTCACCATGTTGGCCAGGCTGGTCTCGAACTTCTGACCTCAGGTGATCCACCTGCTTCAGCCTTCCAGAGCGCTGGGATTATAGGTGTGAGCCACTGTACCCGGCTTCACTCTTGATTTCTTAACAATGCGTATTTCACATAGCAGCCAGACAAATAAGCAAAACCATAAATGAAGTCTTAATTCCCTTACCACTGGCTCTCCAGCAGTCTTAAAACCCAAAATCTCTGTGCAAGGCCACAAAAACCCTGATCCTTTTCTGCCATCATTTTCTTTTTTCATTACTGTATAGTGACACTCGTGCTCTTTCTGTTCCTTAACTTGTCACCCCTTAAGGCATTTGCACTGCTTGTCCTCTCCATCTGAAATGTATGTTCCACAGTCTTTGCATAGCTGGGTACTCCTTGTTTAGTTCCCAACCCGAGCATCATCTTCTCCCAAGATTACCCACTGGGTGTTCTCATCACATTACTCTGTTTTTAATTTTTTTCTTTATAGCATATTTCACTGTATGATAGGCTCCAGCATCAAGAACAAATATGTGACACATGAGTTTGTAAATACAAAATGATGAACAAAAGAATGGGCCCAAGATAAGGGCCCATTCCTTGCATGTAGGGAAACTGAGCCTCAAAGAAGTTAAGTAGCCAGCACAATATAAAGCTAATAATTCAGAAAGCAGTTCTCAAAGCCTGGTTTGACTGATTCCAAAGTCATTGGTCTTACCCACTATCACATCTTGTAACAGTAAATTCTACAGGTTTTTTGTTTGTTGTTTGAGATGGAGTCTGGCTATGTTGCTTAGACTGGTCTTGAACTCATGCCCAAGCAGTCCTTCCACCTTGGCTTCCCAAAGTGCTAGGTTTACAGGCATGAGCCACCACACATGGCCTGCTAGATGTTTTGATATGGTAGCTGACAAATTATCTTGTTCTGATTACCTTTTTTTTTTTTTTTTTTGAGACAGAGTCTCATTCCATTACCCAGGCTGGAGTGCAGTGGCACAATCTTGGCTCACTGCAGCCTCCACCTCCCTGGTTCAAGCAGTTCTGCCTCAGCCTCCCAAGTAGCTGTGATTACAGGTGTGTGCCACCATGCCCAGCTAATATTTTTTTTTGTATTTTTAGTAGAGATGGCATTTCACCGTGTTGGCAAGGCTAGTCTCGGACTCCTGACCTCAGGTTATCGCCTGCCTCACCTCCCAAAGTGCTGGGATTACAGGCGTGCTGATTACATTTTTAATGCAGTATCTGAGTTCTTTGTCATCAGAATATCATTCACATGATTTTTTTCCTGCTCTTGTGTCAGAACATATAATTTAGTCACATGGGTTTTATTCTGACGCAAACCCTGAGTTTTTTACCTAAGGAAATGGTTCGAAGGTGGCAAGATGTGGAACTGGGATCAGAACCTAGAGTTTCTCCTCCTTAGTCCAATGTCCTTTTAGTTATACCATGTGACTTTCTGTAAACAGAAATTCATTTGAAACTTTTAATGTGTATTTTCACAAGGACATAGAAGCAATTGTAAGTCATTTTTTTAAAATTTTAAAAATAAACATTTTAAAATAATTATTGATAATAAACTTTGCCCGAAAGAAGTTATTTTAGAAACAAAATATTCACAACAGCATAATTACTTACATTATTAAGTTTTTTTGATCAGCTAAAGCACTATTTATGTAGTAAATAACGAGAAGTAGTTCTGCTGTTTGGGAAGAGACTATTAAATCATTTAGATTCTAAACGAAATATGCTTTATGCAGTTAAGAAAGGGAGGGAGTGATACTAATGTTAACTGAGAGGTATAGCAGGTAGTAGACTAAGTACTTAATATGCTTCATCTTCAAGAATCCTCATTACCCTATTTAATATTCTTTTTACAAGTGAGAAGAAGAGATTTGTCTGGCAGAGCATGAGACAAAATAGCAGGAGAGTTACTTGCCAGGTCTAATCTCCATGTTTGAATAATACCTTCACTACTTTTACTTTCAAAGCACGTTCTTCTGGGAAGAGCCAAAACCAGGTCAGGGTCACACTCCCAGCAGGGGGCCCTCATGTATTCTCCAGAATCTATGAACTTTAGCTTTTATTCCACCTTCTGTACATACAGTGAGCAATAAAACAGTTCCCCAATTTTGTGCTCTGGGATCTCAGTATCTTTCACAAGATGACACAAGAATGATTATCCAGTTATACTATTTCTTGAATGATGTTTATTATAAAGTCTTGAAGGTATGTTCTTTGGGTTTTATTTTACTCTTCAGAAGTAGTTAAGTTAGCCTAGTGCTTAAGAGCAAGTTCTACAGCTAGAATGCCTGAGTTTATATTCCCACTTTGCCTCTTAACCCTAGGCCAGTTACTTAAGCTTTCTGTGCCTTGGTTTCCTCATTTATAAAAATAGAATAATAATAGTGCTTACAGGGTTGTTATAAACATTAAAGGAAGTAATATGTGTTGAGTGCTATAACAGAACCTGCACAATAAGAGCCATATATATAATATATAACAATAGCATAAGAATATGTTCTGTTAGTAGGTAATATATATTTAGGTGTTGTTACTTACATTTTAGTAATTATATGCAGGTGCCAGATTATATTAATGAATTGAGTCCACTGTAGAAATTTCTTGATATGTATTAGTAAGAAGCAGATAGCCAGATGGTCAATACTTTTCAATTATATTTATTTCAAATAAATGGGTTTGATATTGGTTGCTTTCTCTGTTGTATTTTTAGGTATCTGATGTGTAGCCATGCAGAAGACCTACGTGCAAAAGCAGAATGGGAAGGCAAAGGGACAGCTTCCCGATCTAAACTATTGGACAAACTTCAGAGTAAGAGTCTTAATTTTTTATGTTTCTGTGTTTTCTCTTAGATTATGAATGGATACAGTGATCAATTAGGAAGACATATCTAGACATACTTTTATTGAGTGGTTAGAAGAGGGAGAATCCATTTTTTCAGACTCTGTCATGGAGTCTAAGAAGCTAACCTCAGGAGTCAGTGAAAGGGCACTGGTCCCAGAGCAGCCCTTCTTTCATTTGTATTATGTGGTGATGCCCCCCCCCCTTAAGATTTTGTTTGGGGGAAAAGTGCTGTGTTTAGAGAAAAAAATATGTAAACCACAGTTTTAAGTCACAAGTGCTTTAAAGATTTTGATTTCAATAGTAAGGCCCAGGTTTCTTTAGGTAAATTGTTTCATTCTTCCCCAACCATGTTATGTTTATTCTAGATTGTAATGCGGGTTTCATTTTTGCTGTATTTATATGTAAAATATGTTGTTCTCTCTGAAAATTATATGATTCTATAATTTTGATGTTGAGATGACAGTGACGATCCTAAGAATCACAAAGCCATGCATTTGGGGAGGTATAAGGCATTCAAGGACTGCAGTAGGTTGATACTGATATCAAAACACCAGTTACTGCCTGAATTCACGCAGTATCTTTGACATTTGGAGTAATTTGTACTTGATCTTAGCCAAAAGGCCAAAAAGTGATTTTTAGAGCAGTTTGATGGGAACTAGAGCTTGACCTGTTGCAGCATTTTCCAAAATTTTGCTCTTTGTTAAGTGGAGATTTTACTTATACCTGGTCTCCTTCTGGTACATGATAATTATCTGATACTCTTTTCATTGTTGTCTTCTTTTTCTTCATTTTGTTGTTGTTATTCCCCGCTTACCTCTCCCTGCCCCTAGAAAGTCCACATACAAAATAAACCCCTCCCACCCAAGTATATCCAATTCTATGAGCAACATAACTATTGCTGCTGACAAATATTGGTAAAGCTTACATATCACATAACCCAGAACTTCTCTATTTAAGGAGTAGATACTATTGGGGTAGGAACAAGTACAGCAGAAGATGAGCAAATGTCTTAAATAAAAGTTTACAGTTTATTATTATTTCTCTTTTTTAAAATATCTTCTATTAAAGCGTATTTACCACCATCAGTGATGCTTCCCCCACGGCGTTTACAGACTCTCCTGCGGCAGGCGGTGGAACTACAAAGGGATCGGTGCCTATATCACAATACCAAACTTGATAATAATCTAGATTCTGTGTCTCTGCTTATAGATCATGTTTGTAGTAGGTAAGAGGAAAACTTCTTATATTCTGAAATAGGCTAACATTTTACAAACTCAATGATGAACTTATTTTAGTTTTCTTTTTTAGAGTCTTATCCTGTAGCTATATAACAGTTCATGTCTGATTTAACATTTGTTCACAAGTAAAGCTAGAACTATGAAAATTGAAAATTATGAGAAATTTCTGTGTGTTTATATAGTAACCATACCTTGAGAACTGAACTTGGGAAGCCAGTTTTTCATTATCTATAGGTTTGGTTACTCGTTTTCTGTGTGTGTCTGACAATTTAACTATGTCCCAAATTATTTACTGCACATAAAGATCATGGTAATACTTTTTTCTTAATGAAAGTTCTGCTTTTTAGTAGAAGATGGACTCTAAAAATGGTTAAAACAACAGCTATTATTAACTTATAGTTTTGGTTTTTTTACTGTGTCTACCCGTGTCCATAATTTAACTTGTAAGAATTCAGGCTTCTCTTTTGAAATTAGGAGGATTTTGAATAAAAATATACCTACTATTTTAATGGTCTCTAAAATTAAAGTATAGCTTTATTTTGTTCTTGATGTTTTTATTGGTTTCTTTTTTAGACACAGTCTCTCTTGGCCCAGGATAGAGTGCAGTGGCAAGATCATAGGCCACTGTATAGCCTTAGGCTCAAGTAATCCACTCACCTCAGCCTTCTGAGTAGCTAGGACTATATAGGCATGCACTACCATGCCTGGCTAATTCTTAAATTTTTTTGTAGAGATGGGGTCTCTTGCCCCTACTGGTCTTAAACTTCTGGCCTCAAGCAATCAATACGTCTGCCTTGGCCTCCCAAAGCACTGGGATTACAGGCATGAGCCTCCATGCTGGGCCTAAAGCATAGCTTTAATTTTAAGATATCAAATAACAAATTGTGAAATATTTCAGACTTCAAGAATGAAATAATTTGGATCTGATGAACCAAACAGAATAGAGAAGAGCTGCAGTGCATGTGCTCAGTTGCTTTTACCAGTGATATCAAAGAACTAATGAAAATAATATAAATAAGAACAAAAGCATATTAAGTGTGAGGGCTTTGGAATAACGAACTTCTGAATAACCATAAAAATTGTCTGTATATGCATATTTCTACTGTGATTTAAAATAATTTTTTACATATGTATAAACCACTTTTGTAACCATTGAGTTTTTACCTCACTCTCCCTACTTGAAGTACAGAAATAATAATTGTTTGAGATATTGGCCTTAAATTACTTAAAAGGGCTATTTAATCTTAAAGTATTAAATTATTACTTGGTACCTATCTTAAATGTTCTACAAGAAAGTGATTAGAAATTTTTTCCCCTGTCCCTTTTAAAATCTTTAATAATGGTCATTGACCTGCTTCTGAGGATTTTAAAATCTTTTTGTATAAAATTGAATAGAGGTAGGAAGAGATAATAGATTAAAAGGCTATATAGTTTCATGGTTCATAGCTCCATTACCAGATTTGATAACAGTGTTAAGACGCTTGTGAACCCAAATCTTTTTTTGGTTCATAAATTTAAATATTTTGAAAGGTGGTGACTAGACATAATGGTTCAAGAGGTATCAGTAAGTTAGGAGCTTGCCCTCCTGTTTCCAAACTAAAATCTATGGGAACATGACCAAAGTGTTTTAACATGTACATCAGCACCTATGAAACTAAATGATGAAAAATACTTAATCTAAGTTTTTCCAACCTTCAGATCAGGGACCAAGCTCTCATAAGTCTGTGTAGAAAAGCAGTCCAGAGTTTTACATAGGAATGAAAGCATCCTTTTTCTTCTGAAATAACCATTGATTAGAAGGTCTTCTCTGTAATCTTAAAATGAAACCTTCACTCTGTGCTCCTAGTTACCTCTCTTTCTCTCTCCCCCTCCACTTTAGAGCTAACTTCTTGAAATCATTACCTACTACACATTCGCAATGCCTGTGTTCTTACTTTTCCTTCACTCTTCATATTTCTGTATTATTAGGACCTGTGTAGCTAACATAACACCAGAATTGTTGATATTGGTGAGAATACCTCTTTTACATTCAGTGGATATTTTCCAGCCTGTATCTTCACCTTACTATAGCACTGTACTACTCTATTTTGAAACTTTTCCTTGACCTCTAAAACATTTTAGATTGTTAGTTTAACTCCTGGCTACTCCTTAGGCTTTTCTTCTTTAACTGTCCCTTTAAGAAATACGTGTTCCAGGCTGGGCACGGTGGCTCACGCCTGTAATCCCAGCATTCTGGGAGGCCGAGTCGGGTGGATCATCAGGTCAGGAGATCGAGACCATCCTGGCTAACATGGTGAAACCCCATCTCTACTAATACAAAAAAATTAGCCAGACGTGGTGGCACACACCTGTAGTCCCAGCTACTCGGGAGGCCGAGGCAGGAGAATCGCTTGAACCCGGGAGGCGGAGGTTGCAGTGAGCAGAGATCGCGCCACTGCACTCCAGCCCAGGCGACAGAGCGAGACTCTGTCTCAAAAAAAAAAAAAAAGAAATATGTGTTCTAGAATTGTTTCTTCCCTCATCCTTAGGTTATACTTCCATGGTTCTAATGACAGCTAGATACAGGCCAGAGCTACAGAATTTATCTCCTGAGCCTTAGACCTTAATACCACAATTTGGGTTCTCAAGTACATTAAACACAGCATGTCCAAAACAGAACTTCCTTTCCCTCTCACCTATTTTTACAAAATCTGCTTTTTCTTAAATTCCTTACCTCAGTGAAAAGCAGCCATCTACCCAGTTTTCCCAAACCAGAAAACTTGGAGTCAGCCTTAGTTTTTTACTGTAGAGATTTTAAAGCCACTAAGAATAATGTCACACATTACATTATATACACGGTCTTGAGAGTGAGTTGTGCCCTTTATTGCTAAACTGAGAAAATAAAACCTGAACTTACTTAGTTATTTTTTAATTAAAAAAATTTTTTTAAATTTTATTCGACACATGATCTTGCCCTGTAGCCCAAGTTAGAGTGCAGTGGTGCAATTATAGTTCATGGTAGCCTTGAACTCCCATCTCAGCCTTCTGAGTAGCTGGGGCTTCAGGCGTGGACCGCCACACAGCTAATTTCAAAAAAATTGTTTGGCTTGTTTTTGTGTTTTCATTGTTGTTTAATGGTGATGGGGTTGCTTACTGTGTTGCCCAGGCCAATCTCAAACTCCTGGCCTCAGGTGCTCCTCCCACCTCATCCTTCCGAAGGGCTAGGGTTACAGGTGTGACCTACCACACTGGGTCTGAATCTAAATTTAAGTCCTATTATTTACCTAAAAGTCTTCAAAAGAACAGTTGCTAATTTTTGTTACCTTCTTTACTCTTTTAGAGACTAGATTTTAGCATTGGAACTAGAAAACTATTTTCAGAAATTAAATCTTAGCTTTGAAATTACATAGCTTTTTTCTGGCGAATAAAGAATTAATTATGAATTATGACTTTTAAAAATACCCTGATGTACATTGAAAAGATTTATCAGATTGTATACAATTTCTAGGCAGGGCATGGTGGCTCACGCCGGTATTCCCAGCACTTTGGGAGCCCGAGGTGGGGAGATCACTTGAGCCCAGGAGTTTGAGACCAGCCTGGGCAACATGGCAAGACCCTGTATCTACTAAAAATACAAAAATTAGCCAGGTGTGGTGGCAGGCGCCTATAATCCCAGCTGCTCAGGAGGCTAAGGCAGGAGAATTGCTTGAACCCGGGAGGTAGAGGTTGCAGTGAGCCGAGATCGTGCCACTGCATTCTAGCCTGGGTGACAAGCAAAACTCAGTCTCAAAAAAAAAACAGGCCGGGCGCAGTGGCTCACACCTGTAATCCCAGCACTTTGAGAGGCCGAGGTGGCTGGATCACCTGAGGTCAGGAGTTCGAGACCAGCCTGGCCAACGTGATGAAACCCTGCCTCTACTAAAAATACAAAAAAATTAGCCAGGCATAGGGTGCGCACCTGTAATCCCAGCTGCTGGGGAGGCTGAGGCAGGAGAATCATTTGAACCCAGGAGGCAGAGGTTGCAGTAAGCAGAGATCACACCACTGCACTCCATCCCAAAGATAAACATTAGAGGAGGAAAAAACTATTTCTGATACTGAAATTGCTTATTTGATTGGAATTTTGTCCAGCAGTGCCTTGGAAAATATGATTTTAAAATGGTATTTGGAAAGTAAACTGGTCTTGGAGTCAACCATAGGTCCAAATCTTAGTGCAATTACTTACCAGTTTTATGACATCTAGTAAATTATTTGTCCTCTTTGAGCCTCATGAAAATGGGGATAATAGTACTTCCATGAGCAATATTATATGTAAAGTGCAGCATTTGGCACCTAGTAAGTGCTTAATAAATGTCAGCTAATATTGATTATTTTATCTAAAATCACACATGTAGAGTAGTAATATTAAAGCAATTTAATTTAAAAATCTGAAAGTTTAAAACAGCCTGCAAATACCCATCTGCTAAGGTAGATTGCCATGTGTACCAAATAAAGAATGTTAATTTATTTTTAAATGTATATTTTGTTTCAGACTGGTGAATTGACAAAATATAATTGTAAATTATTGATTGGGAAAAGAAGCAAGGAAGACCGTGTTTCAAGATACACTTAAAGGTGTATCCGTTAATGTTTAAATAACGTTGTTTTTTGGTGGTGGGGAGTTGTCGTCGTTATTGTTGTTTGAGACTGAGTCTCACTCTGTCACCCAGGCTGGAGTGGAGTGGCACGATCTTGGCTCACTGCAACCTCCGCCTCCCGGGGTCAAGCGGTTCTCCTGCCTCAGCCTCCTGAGTAGCTGAGACTACAGGCATGTGCCACCACACCCAACTAATTTTTGTATTTTTAGTAGAGATGAGGTTTCACCATGTTGGCCAGGCCAGTCTCAAACTCCTGACCTCAGGTGATCCGTCCGCCTTGACCTCCCAAAGTGCTGGGATTACAGGCGTGAGCCACCGTGCCCAGCCTACTCAAATAATGTTTCTTATAATACAGAGAATTTATAAGGTAGAGCTGTTTGTCTAAACAGTAGCCACTAACTACGTGTGTCCATTTAAATTCAAATGTAAAATAATTCAAATTAAATAAATCAAGTTCCTCCAGCTTACTGGCCACATTTTAAGTGTTCAGTAGCCACTTGTAGTGAGGGCTACCGTATTAGATAGCACAGGTATATAGCATTTCCACTGTAACAGAAAGTTCTGTTGGACAGTGCTGATGTAGAAGTTGGAAAAGAATGGTTTTTTTAATGAGTGCTTAATGAAAATAGTCATTTAAGTTGGTAAACCGGATCATAAATCACAAAATTCTTTGCCCTTGATATATAATATTAGCTGCCATTTATGAGGTACTAGCTAAGTGTCAGATTCGGTCTAAATGGTTTATAGTCATTTTCGCTTCCTCTTATTTCATCCTTGTATAAGGAATTCTGTAAGGCAGATACCTTAATCTTTGTTTGATGGTTGGAAAAATTTAGATTTAGAGAGGTTAATTTAATATCTCAGAATCGTAGCTAAGTGACTGAGCCAAAATTTGAATCTAAGTCTGTCAGACTACTGCTCCCATTCTTAAGGTTTTGCTCTTAACTACTGCACTCCTTGCCATATTTTGCACTTCTTCTGTGCCTCCCTGAAAATACTATTAATCACATTTGAGTATCTATTACATTCCAGAAATTTTAAATGTATTTCTAATTCTTACAAGAATTCTAAGAACTCTGTTAGGTAGATACTAATCTCCTTTTGTAGACGTGGGAACTCAAGCTGAGAGAGTTAAATGACTTGCCAAAGACATTAAAACTTGTAAGTGAGAAGGACCTAAACTCATTATCTGGAGGCTATTCTGATTTCGGTTTTGGTTTGTTTTTTGAAATGATCTCACTCCATCACCCAGGCTGGAGTGCAGTGATGCAGTCATAACTCACTGAAGCCTCTTAACTCCCAGGCTCAAGCAGTACTTCCACCCTAGCCTCCCCAATAGCAAGTAAAATGAATGTAGCTGGGCCTGGTGTCACAGGTCTGTGGTCCCAGCTACTCAGGAGGCTGAGGTGGGAGAGTCTCTTGACACCAGGCGGTCAAGGCTACAGTGATCTGTGATTGTGCTGCTGTACAACAGTACAGAGCCTGGGCAACAGAGAGACCCTGTCTCAAAAAAAACAAAAGAAAAAATTTTACAAATGCATTCATTTCTTATTTTTAGTGATGTGATCTTCAAAGAAGTTTTGTCAGTTATGTAACCTTTTTTATTATTATTCTAATCTGTTTTGAAAGAATAATTTGTGGACCTCTTTGTTTTAGGAGGCAGTTCCCATGTTATACGCAGCAGATACTTACGGAGCATTGTAATGAAGTGTGGTTCTGTAAATTCTCTAATGATGGCACTAAACTAGCAACAGGATCAAAAGATACAACAGTTATCATATGGCAAGTTGATCCGGTATGTACCCCAATATGAGTGTTTATATTACAAAAGGGAATAATTTTGAATCTAATTCATTGATTACATATTTTTAAGTATACATATATCAACGGTATTCTTTTCCAAGAGCATTTTTTGTCATCTTTATTTCTTACATTTTCGTGTGTTGTATAGATAATATTATTAACACTGTTGAGTGTTTATGTACTAACGATAATGTTAAATCTGTGTATACATTATCTAATTTAATTTTCTGAAAAACTCTGTGAGGTGCTAACATCTGCATTCAGATGAGGAAACTGAGGTAGAAGTCAAATGCTTTGACTCTCACAGCTAGTATATGACAAAGTTTGATTCAAATCCCGGAATACCTTGACTCCAAACAAACCCACTGCTATTAACATATGTGCCAATTTATATCTTTGTTAATACTTGATTGAAAGATTAGGCCAGGCACAGTGGCTCATGCCTGTAATCTCAGCACTTTGGGAGGCCGAGGCAGGAGGATTACTTGAGCTCAAGAGTTCAAGACCAGCCTGGACAACATAGGGGAGAGTCTGTCATTACAAAAAATTAGCCAGGCATGGTGGTCGCCCCAGCTACTTGAGAAGATGAGGTAGGAGGGATCACTGGAGCCCAGGAGGTGGAGGCTACTGTGAGCTCTGACCTTGATACTGCACACTCGAGCCTGGGCAACAGAGTGAGACCCTGTCTCAAAAAAAAAAAAGGAAGATTAATACAGTGTCCATTCTGTTCCAACCACAAGTTAGAAAAGACTCATTACTCTTTTGCCTTCTGAAGCCCATCATTATCTTGTATAATTTGTGGACCTTGTTGTGTAAGCCTTTCTCCTTTGTTTTCCCATTGATATATAGGAAAAGTATTTTATTCTGGATTTAAAATTCTGAGTTCCCTCTAAAATCAGTTAAGTGTTTGTTTATAACCAGATGACCTATGGATTTGTTGTGGATAATAAGTATTTTCATTTATTTCAGCTAACTGAACATTTATCAAGGGATCAAAGAAGCACATGATTCCAGATAGGTTAAGGAGCTATATTTGTTTTAGGAGTCATTCACCTAAAATAAACTTCTTTTCTTTTGAGACAAAGTCTCACTCTTGTCCCACAGGCTGGAGTGCAATGGCGCAATCTTGGCTCACTGCAACTTCTGCCTCCTAGGTTCAAGGGATTCTGCTGCCTCAGCCTCCCGAGTAGCTGGGATTACAGGCGTCTGCCACCACGCGCGGCTAATTTTTGTATTTTTAATAGAGATGGGGTTTCACCATGTTGGCCAGGCTGGTCTCAGACTCCTAACCTCAGGTAGTCTGCCCGCCTTGGCCTCCCAAAGTGCTGGGATTACAGACGTGAGACACTGTGCCCAGCCAAATAAACTTATTTTGAAGTTTAGAATTAAAATATGATATTAGCTCAGGATGAAGTTTTGGGCTCCTGTGTTGAGAAAAATAGAAAAAGGGAGCCATTCTGAGACAGTATCTCAGTGTGTCACCCAGGCTGTAGTGCAGTGGGGTAATCTCGGCTCACTGCAACCTCCACCTCCCAGGTTCAAGAGATTCTTATGCCTCAGCCTCCCAAGTAGCTGGGACTACAGGCGCGCACCACAACACCCAGCTAATTTTTGTATTTTTAAAGTAGAGACGGGGTTTCACCCTGTTGGCCAGGCTGGTCTCATACTCCTGACCGCAGCTAATTGCCGATCTTGACCTCCCAAAGTGCTGGGATTACAGGCGTGAGTCACCATTCCGAGCCTAACAGTTCTTTTTAGAAGAGAATTGAATTTGAGAGCATACACCAATGCTTGCATACCTACATATGCTACAAACAATGAAAGGTAAATAAGATACATTCTTTACCATAAAGCAGTGGTTCTTTACCTTTTTTTGATATCACGTACCTCTTTGGCAGTTTGGCAAACCTATGGACTCTTTCTCAGAATGTGTTTAAATGCATAAACGAAAGCACATAGTAAGGCCAAATATATGTTATGTATTCATTACTAAGGAAAGCCAATTATAGTGATACGTAGTTAACATAGTACAAAAACGTATTTTTTATTTTTATTTAATGCTTTATTAATGCATTAAATAATAAATTCTAGCAGCAGATGTAAGTACCAGAATTTTGAAGTAGTGATGAGCACACAAATATTTCAAGGTATCTGCAACAACTATAATATATGAAAAGATTTAAGATTTCTGTTGTTAATGGAGTCACCGAATACCACCTAATTTAGTATACTAGCTAGTGTACTACCCACCACTACCTAATATACTACCGTATGTAATTAGTAATATACCCAGTACTGCCTAATACTACCTTGTTAATTGCCTGCGTTAGAGAGTGAAGGAAATACCAAATTTCAGGCTGTGTTTAATAAAAATAGAGATGTGTCTTTTTCCCATTTAAATTCATAGACCCCTGATTCTATCCCTGGACCCATTCTTGTAGATCTCAGGTTTAAAATTCCTGTGAAAAAAATGTACAGTTTAAATGAAAACAAAATTCAATGAAATAAGCATGATACATAACAGATAATACATAAAGTATTATGAAAGTGCAAGGAAGCTTTACAAGTCGAAATACCTCATGAGAGCCTTATTGTGCATCACACGGGTGGACAACAGGAAAGGGGCATTCTAGGAAGACAGGAAAACCTCTTACCCTCCTATCCCCCTCCAAAAAAAAATAATAATAATAAGATAATGGGATGAGTAATGACAGAGTGGGAGATTAGACTAGAAAAAGAGTTTGGGATCAAATCACAGCCTTTGCATGCTAAGTTCTGTTTTCATTCACCAGTCATTTATTTGCGTGATATCTGAAAAAGAAGGTAGTAATACCAAAACTACTTTATTAAAGTTTTTCCTAGTAGCGGTGTATAAGAATCCCCCTTCGTTTAGCCAGTATTTATTAAACACCTGCTGTGTGCCAGGTCTTTTGCTATAGACAGACTAAGCACATGATAATACACCATAATTTATAATGGGTGCTACAGGAGCTCATAAAACAGAGCCTACTGGAACAGGAAAGTAAGAAAAGTAAATATTGGGTGAAGAAGAGGTAAAGAACTATTTAGGCAAAACTAGTTAAGTTAGGCCCCTGGGCAAAAGAAAACATAACATGGCATTTGGGTGGTTTGGGGGAAGAGTTTTAGGTACACTAGAGTTGAGGTTAATTAAGTAGCAGCCAGATCAAGGAGGAGCTTTTGTATTCTTTGCTAAGAGGTTTAGACTCTTATGCCAGTGTTTCCTAGAGTGTTATAGTGAGTCCTCTGGGACTCTTTTAGTATGATGGTATTTTTGTAATGTCAAATACTGTCTGAAAAAATTATAAGAAAATATATGTTCTTTTTGGCCGGGTGCTGTGGCTCACCCCTGTAATCTCAGCACTTCCCTGTAATCTCAGCACTTTGGTAGGCCGAGGCAGGTAAGTCACCTGAGGTCAGGAGTTCAAGACCAGCCTGGCCAACATGGTGAAACCCCAAAATAAAAAAAAATTAGTCTGGCATGGTAGTGCGTGCCTGTGGTCCCAGCTACTTTGGAGACTGACACAGGAGAATTGCTTGAACCCGGGAAGCAGAGGTTGCAGTGAATTGAGATCGTGCCACTGCACTTAAGCCTGGGCGACAGAGAAGACTCTATCTCAAAATATATATATATGTGTGTGTATGTATATATATACATTTGTGTGTATATGTATATGTGTATATATACGTATATATATATATATGCCCTTTTTGAACATGTGTGTGTATTTTTTAATGGAGAGGAAAAAAATACATTTAAGAGAGCCTTAAAATTTGAGTTGATGTGATTCCAATGCCTACTTTCCTTTAACAGTTTTTCTGTGCCTAAAAAAGGTGAATTTTGCCCATTCCCCCCAAAATCCAAGCAAAGTCGTATAGGCTCCACGAACATGTTATTTCCACTTTGAATAAATTAGTGTAAAGGCACTGTACTAATGAAGATAGAGTATTAATGTTTTTATTTTCAACTTTATCTTTTATAGGATTATTTTTTTTCCATTCATGAACGTAAAACAGTTTTTGAGTTAAATATTTCTTTCCTTTTTTTTTTTCTTTTAAAGACAGAGTCTCATGCTGTCACCCAGGCTGGAGTGCAGTGGTGCGATCTCGGCTCATTGCAACCTTCACCTCCTGGGTTCAAGCAATTATCCTGCCTCAGCCTCCTGAGTAGCTGGGATTACAGGCATGTGCCACCATGCCCGGCTAATTTTTGTATTTTTAGTAGAGACAGGGTTTTACCACATTGGCCAGGCTGGTCTCAAACTCCTGACCTCAAGCAATTTGCCTGCCTCAACCTCCCAAAGTGCTGGGATTGCAGGCATGAGCTGCCACACCTGGCTGAGTTAAATATTTCTAAAGGAGTTTGTCTTCAGTTTAAAAGCAAATCTTTGTGTTGATCTGGGGCAGTACTATGAATGAAAATTTGTTCCTGAAAGATCTTGAGCTAGTCAGGAAGACTTGACTTGCTTAGTAAATTATTTAAACCACTTTGATCTAATGATACTACTGATCTAATACAAATACCTCATGCCTCTTACCCACTTCCCAAAGAAGAATCAGAAGTAGTCGCATTGTTAACTATTGAATTTTGTCAAAACAATGGTGATTTGGAATAGATAATTGTATGAATGATAAACTTAGGGTTCAGTGAAGAAACAGTAGCGTAAACATAATCCATTTTGCAGTGACATTTCTCAGGAGGGGAGGAATCTCCAGCTTAATTTTATCAGACTAGTTCCCAACTTGTTTCAACTGCTTATGGGTCATTCCATTGGGATTTCCCACCACTCCACCCTCCCCCCCCCCCCCCCCCCCCCCCCCCCCCCCCCCCCCCCCCCCCCCCGCTCAGAGCTAAACTCAATCAATCTTAAGACTAAAGTCTAAAACTTACTGTTTCTTCCCACCTTTAGTCAAATTCTTACTTCCTCTATTTCTTGTAAACATCCATCCCTATCCCCTAAACCAGAAATCTGGAGGTTGTGTTTGAAGATTTCTTGTTATATTCTATCATGTCATTTTTATCTCCACAGTATCTTTTTTTTTTTAAACAGGTGTTTCACTATGTTGTCCAGGTCAGTCTTGAACTCCTGGACTCAAACAGTCCTCCAGCCTCAGCTTCTCAAAGTATGGGTGTGAGCCGTAGTGCCCAGCCCAAAATATCTTTTGATTCTGACCTCTTTTAGTCCTTAACATCTTACGTTAGGGCATCATTTTTTGGGAACTGACTGTGAACTATGTATGGCTCATTATGGTTCCATTGTCCCGTTATGGTTTCCTTATCCTGTGTCTTTCCTTCTGATTCATCTTCCACGTTGTTATCCTAGTTCCTAAAGCCAAATATCACACTGTATATTCCCTAGCTTACAAATTTTAAGTGGCTTTTCACACACAGGGAAAATGTAGCCCCTTAGCCTACAACAAACACGTCAACTCTTGCAGCCTTGTCACTTGCCACGTCTACATTTGCACTTCACAGTTCAGCTTGCATAGCTTACAATATGGGCTTTTAAGTGAGGCAGTCCAGATTCAGATCCCCATTGCACTACAAACAGGCATGTTTCTAACCTTTCTAAACTTTCATTTCTTTCCCTATAATATGAGAGAGGGGGTAATATTCTAGATCTGTGAGGATTAAATGAAGTATTGTTTGTGAATGGTGCTAGTAGTGGTTAGCATTAATAAGTGGTAGCTTTGCTGGGTAGGATTGTAAAATGGTGCAACCGCTGGGAAAACAGTTTGGCAGTTTCTCAAAATGTTAAACAGAGTTAGCATATGACCCAGAAATTCCACTCCTATGTATATACCCAAGAGAAATGGAAACATATGTCTACACAAAAACTCATACATATTCATAGCAGCATTATTCATAATAGCCAAAAAGTAGAGAAACAGTCCAAATGTTCATCAACTCATGAATGGATAAACAAAATAATTATACTGTTAAATATTATTCAGCAATAAAAAGAGATTAAATACTAATGCATTCTATAACATGGATGAACCCTGAAAACATGCTAAGTGAAAGAAGCCAATTAAAAGAGACCACATCACGTATAAGTCTGTTTAGGTGAAACATCCAGAATAGGCAAATCTATAGAGACAGAGACAGAAAAGTAGTGGTTGCCAGGGGCTGCAGGGAGGGGTATGGCAGCTGCTGATGGGTAGGAGGTTTCTTTGGGAAATGATGAGAATGTTCTAAAAATTCGATGGTGTGATGGTTGCACAACTCTGAATATACTAAAATATACTGAGTTGTATACTTTAAAAGGATGAAGTTTATGGTAAGTTATATCTCAATGAAGTTGCTTAAAAATATGTAAGAGATAGCTCATTATACCCATCTGTTTTCAGTTGCCTTGGAAGCTCTAAGGTCAAATGCAATATATCTTTATACATATAATAAAAATGTAAATATATCTTTATATTTTCATCGAGTACACAATGACTTGTATATAGTAGATGCTTAATGGTGTAGTAGATGCTTAATAGATGTTGCAATGTGAATGAGTCTTTATGAAGCAAGCTGTTAAAGGGAAAATTGGTCTGAAAATTTCCTCAGATTAAATTATCAAAGTACATCTTTGTAGCTATTTAAGTTCTTGCACCAGAAAACAATGACTTTAGTGATAGGAGTTAACTGAATTGTTTATTTTCCTTCCTAGGACACACACTTGCTAAAACTGCTTAAAACATTAGAAGGACATGCTTATGGCGTTTCTTATATTGCATGGAGTCCAGATGACAACTATCTTGTTGCTTGTGGCCCAGATGACTGCTCTGAGCTTTGGCTTTGGAATGTACAAGTGAGCGACTTCCATCTTTGGTTTAGCTTTTAAGTACAGCATAGTCATAATGTACATATTCATTATAACTTCATTGATTTATATAACAGAACCATTCAACCTAAATTACTGTACTGTATCTCTTAGTTATTCAAGTGGAACCCAACTTTCCAGATTTATCAATTTAAATATTATGCTCAGTAATATATTTTTGAAAGAATGATAAGTGTTTTCAGGATATTTGGCTTTGTCCTGTGGAATTTATACTATTTACTGTGCTTCCTCAGAAAGGATTTATAATGGTTTCATAGTTTCACAGTTGTACATTAAAACTACCTTTGAAATGTAAAAGGTCAGCATTAAACCAGATTTTCCATTCTAATGGCAGTTGCGCCATCTCCTTACCTATATTTTATATACTAAGCTAGTTTAGTGAGGCTAAATGATGTTTTTGGTACTTACTACTAAGGGCTTTATTGCTGGGTTTGTTCGTTCGTTTGTTTGTTTTTGAGACAGAGTCTTGCTCTGTTGCCCAGGCTGGAGTGCAGTGGCACGATCTCAGCTCACTGCAACCTCCGCCTCCCAGGTTCAAGCGATTCTCCTGCCTCAGCTGCCCAAGTAGTTGGGATTACAGGTGTCTGCCACCACCCCTAGCTAATTTTTGTATTTTTAGTAGAGATGGGGTTTCACCATGTTGGCCAGGCTGGTCTCAAACTCCTCACCTAAAGTGATCCACCTACCTCGGCCTCCCAAAGTGTTAGGATTACAGGCGTGAGCCACCGCCCACCATTGCTGTTTATATATGAAAATTTGAATTTTATGCAGGGTCCCATTTTAGGAAGAGTCAGCATTAGGTTCAGTTTGTTATTTACAATTCATGTTTTAGAAATCCTGTAGTTATAATAGTAAGACTGCCTTTCTGGTCAGTCATTTCCTTGTTTCAACTCCAGCTTTTTATTAAGAAAATTTTCAAATATTAAGAAAAGTTGAAATAAGAGAATGATGGTCTATGTGCCCACCCCTGTAGGTTCAACAGTTGGTAACGTTTTGTGATATTTTGTTTGTACATACGTGCATAGAAACATGCATTTGTGGCCGGGTGTGGTGGCTCACGCCTATAATCCCAGCACTTTGGGAGGCCAAGGGGGGTGGATCACGAGGTCAGAAGTTCAAGACCAGCCTGGCCAAGATGGTGAAACCCCATCTCTACTAAAACTACAAAAAATTAGCAAGGGCGGTGGCAGGCGCCTGTAATCCCAGCTACTTGGGAGGCTGAGGCAGGAGAATCACTTGAACCCAGGCAGCAGAAGTTGCAGTGAGCCAGGATCGCACCACTGCACTCCAGCCTGGGTGACAGAGTGAGACTCCGTCTCAAAAAAAAAAAAGAGAGAAATGTGCATTTGTACTTACACATATATATACATATCTAAAACATTTTAAAGTAAATTAGATACTTTACCCTAAATACTTAAGCGTGTGTTTTTTAAAAAATAACATCCTACCTATTCAAACGTTATGATATCTAAGAACATTAACTATAATTCTCTATTATCTAGTACTTATGATCAAAATCCACGGTTGTTCCCAAAATGTGTTTTATGCCATTTTTGTCAAATCAGCATTTAATCGATGTTGTATTTGTGATTGGGTTCAGGGAGGTGGCAGAACACAGAGTAGAATATTAAAATTGCTTTCCCTCAGTAAAACAGCTTGCAGTGAGTCTGCCCTAGAAGATCAAAGAACTTTTTTCCATTAAAGCTTTCTTTCACCTTCCAAAGGAGAAAGTATATAGTCTTAATCCTGTAATAGAAATTTAATGTAGAGTGCCTTTGTAGTCTTTCTTTGACCAATTTTGAATTTCTGAACAATTATGTTCTAACATAACTTTCATTGTGTAGTACTTTATATACTTAAACTTCTTCTGAAAGGGTGATCTTTTCATCAGTTTTTAGATTTCTTTAATCATTTCTTAAATTAGAAAAATTATAATCTAGTAACCTCATGCACTCACTATTCGATGCATAATAAGAGAAGACAAACCATTTCTGCCTTCAGAACTTAGTATGTTAATGTATTTGTCAATAGAAAATGCCAAGAATTTAGCTATTTCTTGTATATTCGTGCTCTAAACTTTCAACTGTTTATATCAGTCAACCCAAAGAAGTAAATAGGGGAGACTAGTTAACAATTTGGGGGAAGGATTTATATTGCTGAACACTTTTTTTCCAGTGTGAGGGAGACCTGGTTTTCTGTTTTTGTGCCCTCTTTTAGTCCTTGGCCCCATTTCCTAATCATACCCTTTGTTTTCACTCTTTTGTTTCTACTTTTGATTACCCATTTCTCACAGGAGAACTATGCCCATGTACCTTTTATTATTATACCAAGGGCAGCTATTATCTCTCAGATCCTGTTTCTAATCCATGAACAAAATGGAATCAAGACTAGATTAAATGGTATGTGTATACCTTCTAAGTTGAGTAATTCAGAAAATGTAACAGGATGATACTTAACTATTGTAACCACTAAATGTTCTTACTTAGAAATGCCATGGAATGGCTATGTTAAACAGTACAAAGGTTCTTCTTTCTAGTACTGTTCATTGAGATAAGGTTGTGTATCAGAAAAATGTTTTTTTTCTCTCTTCCTACCTTCCCTACTATATTGTGAGCATTTGAATATGAAATTCAACATAATTTATTTAGACTGCCCTTGGCCTACTTTATGGGCATAGTTTTTCTTTTTTCTTTTTTTTTTCTTTTTTTTTTTTTTTTTTTTTTTTTTTGAGACAGTCTCACTGTCACCCAAGCTGGAGTGCAGTGGCGTGATCTCAGCTCACTGCAACCTCCTCCGCCTGGGTTCAAGTGATTCTCGTGCCTAAGCCTCTCGAGTAGCTGGGATTACAGGCATGCATCACCATGTATGGGTACAGTTTTTTACTCAGTAATCATGTTCTTGAGGAATTGCTAATTGCATTAACTGCAGTTTTAGAATAAAATTTATAAAAAACTTTGGACTGAGAAGTAGAAGCTCAGAAGGAATAGGTATGTAGTCTTGGACTTTTCATTATCTTGCTTGGGAAAAATTACGTGTTTTAGTTTATGAATATAATCGATTTGAGATGAGAGATTTACTGAAGTTTATCTCATATCTGCTCTTTGGGTTACCTATGCCAGACATTGTTCAACTCCTGGGTTTTTCTTCAAGTCCTTAATTTCTCTTCTGGGTGCTGTAGTCTCTTTTTTGTAGGGTCACTTGAAACAATTCATTACTTAGAAGGAACTAGGAAGGCCGGGCCCGGTGGCTCACGCCTGTAATCCCAGCACTTTGGGAGGCCGAGGTGGGCGGATCATGAGGTCAGGAGATCGAGACCCCAGTGAAACCCCATCTCTACTAAAAATACAAAAAATTAGCCGGGCGTGGTGGCGGGCGCCTGTAGTCCCAGCTACTCAGGAGGCTGAGGCAGGAGAATGGCGTGAACCCGGGAGGCGGAGCTTGCAGTGAGCCGAGATCACGCCACTGCACTCCAGCCTGGGCGACAGAGCAAGACTCCATCTCAAAAAAAAGAAAAAAAAAAGAATGAACTGGGAAACCAGCCAGACATCCCAGTTATTTATTTATTTTTTCTTCACATATTTCCTTTAGAGGGGTATCTTGAAGGTCTCATTTACCGTTTTATTTCCTTATAGACAGGAGAACTAAGGACAAAAATGAGCCAGTCTCATGAAGACAGTTTGACGAGTGTGGCTTGGAATCCAGATGGGAAGCGCTTTGTGACTGGAGGTCAGCGTGGGCAATTCTATCAGTGTGTAAGTATTCAGTGCCCCCTTCCCAGTGTCTGTTGGTTTAAAAGCAAATGTACTTTTGTTTAAACAATTTCCTTGATTCAGTATCTTATAAAATACACTCTATGGGCCAGGCATGGTGGCTTACACCTGTAATCCCAGCACTTTGGGAGGCCGAGCCAAGTGGATCACCTGAGATCAGGAGTTCAAGACCAGTCTGGCCAACATGGTGAAACCCTGTCTCTACTAAAACTACGAAAATTAGCTGGGCATCGTGGTGGGCACCTGTAATCCCAGCTACTTGGGAGGCTGAGGCAGGAGAATCACTTGAACCCAGGAGGTGGAGATTGCAGTGGGTCAAGATCACACCATTGCATTCCAGCCTGGGCAACAAGAGTGAAACTCTGTCTCAAAAAAATAAATAAGTAAAACAAAATATACTCTATGAACACCTACTTTGCCATCGTCCTAGACAAGCGCTGTCCAATAGAATTTTCTAGGTTATTTTTTCCTTTCTTTTAAACATTTCAAATATTTGTACAAAGTATAGACTTTGGGTTTAGTAGAACAAAAAAAAAATGTGTTATGCTAAACATTTTTGTTCTTATAAGCAATTTTCTAATTTATAAGAATTGAAAAAATTTTTTTTAATTCTTTTGAGATTTTTGTAACCAAAAAAAAAAAAAATGCTGAATTTTATGAGTAGACTCCCTTTAATTAATGTTTGAATAATAAAAGTGGTGACAAGTGCTACCAGAGAACTCTTCAATCTTTGTGTCAACGTCTAATAAGTAGCTGCCCTAATTATTTTGGATTGTTGGAATGATTAAAATAAGTTTTATGGCAAGGTAAACTTTATATCATAAGTATCATTTATATCATAAATCATAGTTTACCTTGCCATAAAACTTTATCTGTTACTTGCAGTATAGTGTCTAGATTCTATGTCTCATGTTACAGACTCACATGGTTCCAGTATGCATGTCCAGATTTTTTCTTTTTTTTTTTTTTTTTTTTTAAGAGACAGGGTCTCCCTCTCTGCCGCTCATGCTAGAGTACGGTGGTGTGATCATGGCTCACTGCAGCCTCAAACTTCTGGGCTCAAATGATCCTCCTGCCTTGGCTTCCTAACATGCTGGGATTACAGGCATGAGCTACCACACCCGACCCCAGATCAATTTTTTAAACTAAAAATAATAAGCCGTTTAATTTAGCTAAAACAAGTTATCAGGTTCTTTTATTAAGTTCATTTGGAACACGTGGATTTTGATGTTGTATTATCTCAGTATGGTTATAAATTGTTCTTAATTCCCTGCGTGCAAGATGATCATGTATGTTTCTGCTGAGCTTGCTGTCCTATACTGGGTTAAGGCATCAAGATACAGGATTATCTCACTTATAAAATGGAAAGGGGAATTCCTCTCAGAATTTTGGATATTCAATGAGTTAATGACTATAAGAGCTTTGATCTGTAGAGCGCATTACAAATTTGGTAAATTTTTGAAAAATGTCATTAACAGATTCCTCCAGTCCGTATGAAGCCATAAAATGTTTTAGAAATCTTTTTCCATTTCGCAACTCCTAAATACTATAGGACAAATTCCAGTATAGTGAATTTTAAAGGAACGTTTAAATTATTTTCGAATAAAAATAAGACCTTACTTGGAACTTAGGGACTGTTTCTTTCTTTGTATTATTTATGCATGGTGAGTCATTGAAGGGAAGATAGAGCTACAGAGTGTCTTTCTGCTTTCCCTTAAGTATGGTTGTAATGAAATTTGACCTATATTCAAATTTTCATGGTTACAAACACTTCTAGAACAATTAGGTTGAGATCAGTCTCAGGAAAAAAAAAAACCTGTTACTAAAAGATGCTGTGAAGGGAGTCTTTTGGTTCTTTATTTGCTTTCTGAGTGCTGTTGAGTAATGAAGTTAATAGTAGTTTTTTCTTACTCAGGATTTAGATGGTAATCTCCTTGACTCCTGGGAAGGGGTAAGAGTGCAATGCCTTTGGTGCTTGAGTGACGGGAAGACTGTTCTGGCATCAGATACACACCAGCGAATTCGGGGCTATAACTTCGAGGACCTTACAGATAGGAACATGTAATTATTTTTTGTTTCCATTAAACAACAATTACCTGCTTTATATTAAAATGTGTAGTGGAACTTGCCTTTTCACAGTTTTCATGTTTTTTGTTTTGGTTTGCTTGGTAATTTGGATTGGTGGTCACATGGTACTTAGTAATCATTAACTCAGATTCATCTCAATTGAAGTATAGTGTGTAATAGTGATTACAGGCAAAATTGTCATACTTAAGGTAGTATATCTTATATATTAATAATTTGAATGTCTTGACTCTTAATATGTTGTTTTTGACAAATTATTTTCTGGTTCCAGAGTACAAGAAGATCATCCTATTATGTCTTTTACTATTTCAAAAAATGGCCGATTAGCTTTGTTAAATGTAGCAACTCAGGTATGTTTATTAGTATAATTTTCTGAAAAATTTGGCTTAGTACAAGTTTTATTTTCACTGTTATTTTCAATGTATTTATATTAACAAAATTTTGTACTTACCCTTAAATTTTATTGCATGTGTTTGATCCTTAAATGTGTATAATCAGCCGTAAATTTGTCAGAATATTGGTATTTCACATAATAGAAAATGAAGATATTTCATCAGGCAAAGGGACATTTACATATGCTTTTTAAAATTGGTTTGAGTTGAGGTAGAGTAAATACCTGTATTCTCCTTTGCCTGCAGGGAGTTCATTTATGGGACTTGCAAGACAGAGTTTTAGTAAGAAAGTATCAAGGTGTTACGCAAGGGTTTTATACAATTCATTCATGTTTTGGAGGCCATAATGAAGACTTCATCGCTAGTGGCAGTGAAGGTAAATTGTGTCCTTATCAGGTTACATATGTTGATATTAAAGTCTGTAAATCTCAATTTGTGAAGGCAGTCACATCTCCAAGAAAATTCAAGGTAGTAAATTAAAATTATTTTATTTATCCAATACATGGTTAATTTCTGTCTGTAATGACCTAAGCCCCCGTATTATCACAAATTGTTACATACTGTCATGTATTACTTTCTTCTTTTCTGTAATGACCTAAGCCCTCCATATTGTCATGGATCAGCAGTGCTTATTCTGACCATGTAGCAGAGTGTTTGGTGCATGTGTCGAATCAAGATTTAGTTAAATTATTATACTTTGATATGTTGACTTGTATTTTTATGGGACTGATGGTTTTTAAGGGTTGGTAGTGTCTGGAAAATCAAGGTTAATTATGATGCTCTACCTGAACTTGGACAGATTTAACTATAGTTCTTCAGTATTTCTTCAGTGGTCACCAGAGTTCATTTGAGTTTGATAATTCTTAAGATTTTAGGAAAGCTGAAATTAACTGAATTCTTCCTACTACTACAGTTTTGAATAAACTTGTTCTTTAATCTAAAAGTGTCAGTATTCCAGACAGGAATATGCCTAAAGCCACTCTGATTTAAAGTGTGAATTGTTTAGAAGATGCAAGCACAAATAAGTGAGGCAGTAATAAAATTTAGTGTACTTTTTAAGGTGATAGGAACCTAACTAGTTGCAAATTATTGCACATTTTTATTCAACACATTTTTCTTGAATACCCACTGTACAGTTCTAGGTACCATAAAAGCAAATTATTGAAGTCACCTTTTTTGGCCAGGCATGGTGGCATACACCTATAATGTCAGCACTTTGGGAGGCCTAGATGGGAGTATTGCTTGAGGCCAAGAGTTCCAGACAAACCTGGACAACATGGCTAGACACTGTCTCTACAAAAAGTAAAAAATATATACTGAATCTGGTTTTATAAGATAGACCAAGGAATTAGATTATGTTATGTTCCACTTATTGTATGTATAAGATGTTTACTGTCCCTGTCTTGACAAAAAACTGATGTCGGTAGATAAGCGGATCATAAAGTGCACATGAGGTTTTCCTTTAAGAATAAGGCATATTTAAGGATTGGGACAAAGAAAGACATTTAGAGATTTATATTTTAACATCAAGCATATAAATTCATCTATTCCTTTCCTTTCCTTTCCTTTCCTTTCCTTTTCTTTTCTTTTCTTTTCTTAAGTGCAGTGGCACGATCTTGATGCAACCTCCACCTCCTGGACTCAAGCAGTCTCTCCATCCTCAGCCCCTCAAGTAGCCCCAAGGAATTTTTGTAGAGATGGGGTTTCGCTGTGTTGCCCAGGCTGGTTCGAACTCCTGAGCTCAAGCAGTCCACCTGTCTCAGCCTCCTGAAGTGCTGTGATTACAGGCGTGAGCCACTGCGCCCAGCCTGAATTCATCAGTTCTTTCTTTCCACCAAAAATCAGTGTCAGATGAGATTGGGAGGAAAGAAGAGTGATTTGTTAGGTAGCAATTGGGAATTTACTTTTTTCCAGACAGGAAAAATCTACTTCTAGATTCTCTATTGGCTTTTTGTTTTGTTTTGTCTGTTTTTAATATATCGTGGGAGATAATAGACATTAGTTTCTAATTAAATTTTCCTGTGGTCTAAATATGTTAAGCCTTCTTGCTTTAAAATTCCTATTTATGAGATGTCTTCTCTCATGGTCTGTTCAATCCTGCTTCTGGTAGGTTTTCTTTCTCTTAATTATCTCTTAATTATGCCTGAGAATCCCGTACAGCTCTTTCTAAAAATATGTACCCTAGAGGTACTTCAAATTATGTATGGCTACCATTATCCCTAGAAAAGCCAAACTTTTTTTAAGCCCAAACTAACTTAGAACCAACCCTGACGAATACTATAATTAAACCACATTATCTTCTGGTTTAGGGCTACCTATTAGACCACTGTCAAGTACGGAGATTAGTCTTCTTATGACTCAAGTGATTTACAATGGTTTTGAAAATGTTTTGAACATCAATCAGATGTAGTGAGTATATTATCTCCCAGGATGACCACAGTAATCCATTTGCCATTTATTTGTAAGGAATGTATTTCAATGACCCTCCAAATCCCCAAATATGTAAGTGCCAGTATAAAATAGAGCAATTAAGAAACCTTTTCCCAAAAAAGTTGTACCACTACTCAAGCCTTTTCACTGTGCTGGCAATATGTAGAAAAACTGGACTTACTTTTTTACCTTTGCATAAGCAATAGATTTCTCAAATTGATACAGCAAACAGAACTTGATGATAAAGCCTGTCATTTTGACCTTGATTACTTCAAATCCTGTTTTTCCTGCCTTTCAGCAAATATGCTTCTTGAATATATATTCACAAAAACATTTTCCTCCAAATAGAGAAATATTTCAGTTGCATTCACACTTTAACCCTGTGGTCCTTCTCTTTGTGGACCTCTTCAGTTTAGGAAGGAAATACAGCTAATCTGTCTTTACTTTTTTTTTTTTTTTCCTAATTTCATTTCATGTAAGAAAAAAATTATTTTCAAAAATTATTGAGCAGCCGATACTTCTAAGAAGATAAATACAGTTTTTTAATTGGTGCCTTTTAGCTTTTGCTTCACACATACACACACAAAAAGTTCAGATGCAGTTCCAGCTTTTTATCTTCATGTCAGAAATGTTGAAGCTAAGGCACATCCTCTAAGGTTTCCTCAATTGGCAGTACACCCACTGACAGTTTGCACACTGGCCACATACTTAACTGATACATCATTAAGTTATACACCTTTCTAATTTGCCCTGGGATTCTGCCCTCTGTTCAAGAACTGTCGCCTGTACTTAATCTCATCACAGTAATAAATGGTGTTTATTCCAAACACCTTTCCATATACAAATATATTTAATCCTTATAACAACATGATACGAAGTTTGTGTCCCCATTTACAGGTGAAGGGTTGTAAAGAGTGAGTAATTTGCCCAAAGTTACCCAGCTAGTCAGTGTTGGAGGACGGATACAATGTTGAGTAGTCTGATTCCAGAGCCCATACTCTCAACCAATACTCTCTATACTATGTGGCTAGTTTTTTGAAGATTAGTTTATTACAAAGAAACAAAGCTGTAGGGGATTCTGATTGTTGTGGTCACTTCATGAGATTATAGTCTACAAAGCCATATCATGATGCAGATAAGGGACCATTGTCTACTCTCACTAGTAAGCTCTTGAGCAAGGCTGCTGGATGTGAATCCCAACTTTACCATTTACTAACTGTTAACCACGAGCAGACCACTTAACCATAACCTATGTTTCAACCACCATTAAAAAGAGGATAAGCAGGCCGGGCGCAGTAGCTCATGCCCGTAATCCCAGCACTTTGGGAGGCTGAGGTGGGCGAATCACGATGTCAGGAGATGGAGACCATCCTGGCTGACACGGTGAAACCCCATCTCTCTAAAAATACAAAAAATTAGCCAGGCATGGTGGCACGTGCCTATAATCCCAGCTACTCGGGAGGCTGAGGCAGGAGAATCGCTTGAACCCAGGAGGCAGAGGTTGCACTGAGCCGAGATCTCGCCACTGCGCTCCAGCCTGGGTGACAAAAGTGAAACTCCATCTCAAAAAAAAAAAAAAAGATAAGCAGAATACCCATTTTATGGGATAGTGATGAATATTAAATAATATGCATTAAGTACTTGATACCTAGTACTTTGCAAGCACCCAATAAAGGTTTAGCTGTCGTCTTCATTTTTGCTTCATTATTCAATTTGGATACATTGCTTTTCTGTCACTTCTCATTTCCATAGAATTTATCACCATCTCTATCCTGGATTTATGTTCAAAGGCCTTGATTTATAATTCTTCATTACTCATGTATTGACAGAATATTGCAGATAGTTTTTTTGTGTGTGACTTGATGAGAGCTGATCATCTTTTAACAGGAAAAAAGTGTATATTTAAACGTTTTTTCATAAGGTAACATGTTAAACTATTCATGGTATATTTATTTTCCCCTTAAGTTCTAGTAAAGAGTCTTGTTCTGTGTGCAGTGAATGATAAATTTAAGATCAGTCAGTTGGTTTTATTAATGTAAAACTTTTCTGTGAATTACCATATGTTCAGATCACAAGGTTTACATCTGGCACAAACGTAGTGAACTGCCAATTGCGGAGCTGACAGGGCACACACGTACAGTAAACTGTGTGAGCTGGAACCCACAGATTCCATCCATGATGGCCAGCGCCTCAGATGATGGCACTGTTAGAATATGGGGACCAGCACCTTTTATAGACCACCAGAATATTGAAGGTAATACCATTGTATAATATTACTATGTTTTGTCCAAATGAAACATTGCTTGGCTTGTTACAAACTTAAAGCAGTTTTAAGTAGCAGTTTATTTAAAGTGTGGTATATGATTTCTCTCTTTTACATATTGTAGCCTATCTCAGGCCACAGAATGAGTTTAAGTAATCTAAGAGCCAATAGTGTAGTGGTTGTTTTCGGGGGGACAGTGAAAAGAATAAGCTGGAATATGATACCTCATTGACATCCAGTTAGCTATATAGTAGTTTCACTTTTAAAATCTTACTGAAAATCTTGCTTCATCATGCTACCTAAATGTAATATTGTAGGAAGCATTTTATACACATGAAACTAACCATTCAAAATTTGAACAACTTTAGATATTAAATATCTTCATTATGGATTTTACTGTTTAATGTCTGTTTACACCATGCATCATACTAACATGAGTTGTGTTTAATGGATAGGGAAAGAGAAGAGAACTAAAATTGATCATGTACCTGTGTGCCAAGCAGCATGCTAATCCCTTTACATGTACTATCTTGCATAAAGTCTTCATAGTCCTATAAGGGAAGTATTTTTATCATTATTTTTAGAGGTAAGGAAACTGCAGCATGGCAAAACTAATTCATTTGTTGAGTGCCATCAGGTCTTCAAGTCTAAGTCTGAAAGGTTTTTTCCACCACTTTGAGATACTTGGGGATGAAGAAAGGCCAAAATATAAGGGTAACAGTTAAGGCCAAAAGCTTAATTGAACATGATATATCAGTACTACAGCAAAGAGGTAATGAGAAACTTCATGTCAATGACTCACTCTTAAATAGAGCGTGTAAAATGTTTAGTTTGCTTAGAAGAAAGCAGTTTATCTATAAACAGATTTTTTGTTAAGCATGTCCCACCTAAATTTTTTTTTTTTTAGTGTGAAAGATGACTAATTGCTCTCAGTTAAGTGATTCTCTGTGGAGGAGGGTTATCGGAGTAGCTTGTATGGTTTGAAAAAGTATATTCCCTATACTTTTGTCTCTGTGGTACAGACTGTAGAAGGCTTGACCACATCTCACTGGCTGGTAAGGATATGCAATCAGAGATGAGAATACAAAACACGAAGAGCACAGGGGTCAAAATTTTGAGAACTACTATTCGTTTGCCCAGAACCTTGAAGGGCCTTTTTGTATTTGTAGATCACTACCTGACATTCTAACATTCCTCTAGGAAATCAGCTAAGACCAGAAATCTTTACCTTCTTGTGTTGTCCTGTTTGGGTTTCAACCAAAGGCCTGCAAACCCAAAGTCTTTATAGATCTGCAGCTGTGATTCAATCTGTGCTTTTCTCATTTTATTAGTCATTTGGAAGTTATTTCTTCAAATAAACATACTTGGTTTAAAGAAGTAGGAAAATACTAGGTATGTAGTAACAGATTTACTCCAGAAGAGGATATGTTTTATGCCTCCATAGCAATGGAATAAGAGTGTGCTGCTATTTGGTGTATCTGACTAATGTAGACCCTCACCTCGGTGAGTGAGCCAAATTTTGGCTAATTTGTAGGATCTGGGTCCAGTTCAGCAACTCTCCATTGTACTTTGCCAACATGGGTGTAGCCCTAAAATGATTGTCATTTTCACCTGAAATAAAGAAAAACAATACTTGTATATTCAGATATTTGGCTCTATGTCCCTTTTGCAAGTTATCTTCTTGAGTATTCCCCTTCCACCCCCAAAACACTTTCTTTTTTTTTCTTTTTTTTTTTTTTATTTGAGATGGAGTCTCACTCTGTTGCCCAGGCTGGAGTGCAGTGGCGCCATCTCGGCTCACTGCAAGCTCCGCCTCCTGGGTTCACACCATTCTCCTGCCTCAGCCTCCGGAGTAGCTGGGACAACAGGCACCTGCCACCACACCCAGCTAATTTTTTGTATTTTTAGTAGAGACGGGGTGTCACTGTGTTAGCCAGGATAGTCTCGATCTTCTGACGTCATGATCCGCCCGCCTCAGCCTCCCAAGGTGCTGGGATTACAGGCATGAGCCACCACGCCAGGCCCCCGAAACACTTTTTCTAATTAAAGTAATACCTATTTAGGATAGACCTTAATGAAAAATGTAGATGAGGCTGAATAAATCAATATTTAAAAATCAAAATACAGCCAGGCATGATGGCTTGTGCCTATAATCCTAGCTACTTGGAAGGCTGAGGCAGGAGGATTCCTTGAGTCCAGGAGTTTGAGGCTTCAGTGAGCTACGATCATGCCACTGCACTCCAGCCTAGGAGACAGAATGAGACCCTGTCTCTGAAGGTGAAACAAAAAAGGAAAAATGTAACACAGTAAAATACTGTAAGTCATTTAAATAAAAATGTTTCACTCAACTCCATTTCAAAAGGGATAAATTTTAACAGTAGAATTATGGACTATAAATAAAATTTTATTTTAACAGTAGAATTAAGTTTGTGGGGTTTTTTTTGTTTGTTTGTTTGTTTTGAGATGGAGTTTTGCTCTTGTTGCCCAGGCTGGAATGCCATGCGCAATCTCGGCTCACCACAACCTCTGCCTCCTGGGTTCAAGCAATTCTCCTGCCTCAGCCTCCTGAGTAGCTGAGTGATTACATCACCATGCCCAGCTAATTTTGTATTTTTAGCAAAGACGGGGTTTTTCCATATTGGTGAGGCTGGTCTCAAACTCCCGACCTCAGGTGATCCACCTGTCTTGGCCTCCCAGAGTGCTGGGATTACAAGCGTGATTTTTTTTTTTGAAGGATGCATAAAATGGAATAGGACAAAGTACTGATGCATGCTACAGTATGAATGGACCTTGAAAACAGTATGCCAAGTGAAAAACAGTATGCTAAGTATACAGTGAATGGACCTTGAAAACAGTATGCTAACAGGACACGAGAGACCATATACTGTGATTCCATTTATATGAAATGGTCTAGAATAGACAGATCTATAGACAACATAGATATAGTGATTACTTAGGGCTTGGGAAGGTGTTTGCTAATGAATGTTGAAAATGTTCTAAAATTGATTGTTAATGGTTGTATAATTCTGTAGATACACTAAAAACCATTGAATTTTACACTTTTTTTTTTGTTTTTTTGTTTTTTTGTTTTTGTGTTTTTGTGTTTGTTTCTGTTTTGAGATGGAGTCTTACTCTGTTGCCCAGGCTGAAGTGCAGTGGCGCAATCTCAACTCACTGCAACCTCCGCCTCCCAGGTTCAAAGTGTACACTTTAAATGGTTGCATTGAATAGTATATGAATTATATCTGAAAAGTATGAGATTCTGAGGCTAGGCACAGTGGCCAGTGCCTGTAATCCCAACATTTTGGGAGGCCAGGGCAGGCAGATCGCTTGAGCTCAGGAGTTCAAGACCAGCCTGGGAACATGGTGAAAGCCCATCTCTACAAAAAAATACAAAAAGTAGCCAGGATGGTGGCAGGTGCCTGTAATCCTGGCTACTCAGGAGGCAGAGGTGGAAGGATCCCTTGAGCCGAGGAGGCAGAGGTTGCAGTGAGCCCAAATTACATCACCAGCCTGGGTGACTGAGTGGCACCCTGTCTCAAAAAAATAAAAGCATTAGATTCTAACATGATTATTCACTTGGGTTTCTTCAGTATTCAAAATAATCATGAATTTAGATCGTAATATATGGTCTAAGACATGATATACACACATTGTTTTAATGAGTATGATGAAAGTATCAAGAATTTGCTTTGATTTTTTAATGATAGTATAATTTTGTAATGTCATAATGCTAATTTTGAAACTTTCTAACTGGTAACTTTTTTCTCTCCTTCCCCTCTTTTTCTTCTCCATCCCCCTCCCCACCCCTCCCCATACATTTCATCTTGTCTTCATTCAGAGGAATGCAGTAGCATGGATAGTTGATGGCGAATTTGGAGCAGACGACTTCTGTTTAACTTAAAATTAGTCGTATTTTAATGGCTTGGGATTTGGTGCAAACAAACATGATTGATAGCTGGACAGACATGCTCGTCATGAAAAAAGAACCATTTCTGAAGCCCGATTGGGGCCAAACATTTACACCTTGCTTCATAGTAACCAGTTGAGATGAAGCACGTCGTTAGAACGTTGTTGGACACCATGTTGAATTATCCCCCCATCGGTTGTGAAGAACTGTGCTACATTCAGGCTTACCCATTGAACTCAGTATATATATTTTTTTCCTTCCTGTCTTTTGTCTGGCAGGATACCATTCTTGTTGCTCTTCTGTGTAATGAAGTTTAAATGCTTGTTTGGAAAACTTTATTTAACAGTTTAGAAGGCTTGATAGAAAGAGTGCATTAGTCTGAAGAGTATACATTGGATAGGAAAGAATTTCCTTCTTTTGTTTCTCCAAATCTTTCCGCCTTATTTAGCTTGAGATCTTTGCAGCTTGGTTCATGGATTCTAGCCTTGCCCGTTGCGCAGTATATACTGATCCAGATGATAAACCAGTGAACTATGTCAAAAGCACTCTCAATATTACATTTGACAAAAAGTTTTGTACTTTTCACATAGCTTGTTGCCCCGTAAAAGGGTTAACAGCACAATTTTTTAAAAATAAATTAAGAAGTATTTATAGGATTAAAGTGACTTCATTTGTATACATGTGGAATCTAAACCAGCTTAAAAACAGTTTCCTCAATGACTTAGATACGCAGTATAACTGAAGCTCTTCTGGAATACCACATGAGACATGGTCAGAAACAGTGCTTGGAAGGACGTTACACAGGAAATTCAGAGTAATGCTTTGAAGATTTCCCCCCCCTTTTGTTTTATTCCTGAAGGAACATCAGTACCCGATCTTGAAGAAATTCAAGATTCAAAAAGAATTTTAAATACACCAACATGAGAGATCAGTAGTCAGTTGGTTTTCAGTAAAGCTTGTTCCAAGTTGTTCTCAACTTAGGAAGTAATTTTGGTGTGATCTAGCAAAAGAGTAGAAATCAACAGATATAACCACTTTGGAGGTTTATAGTATAATTGAAATTATTAGAAGAATTCAGCAGGTTACAGACATACTTAAACTGGGATTAAAACCTCATAGTCACTTCTCTTAATTGCCCTTAATATTTTGACATATAGGGATACATAAATTTAAAGAATATTTCTTCTCAGTTTTTTCAGATATTGCCATACTGAACCTCATTCTAAACTGGTGCTGTGGATAGTCTTTCCCTCTCCCCTCCTGTTTAAGGAAAGGTTTCCTTCATAGAAAAGCACTTTTAATTTTGAGAATTTCACATTTAAAATAAGCCAAAAGCCTGATGTTCACATTGTGCTTTTAAACTCCGTAACAGCTGAATACAATATAACATAGTCTCCCTTGAAATTCCCTCCCTTTTTCAGTAGAGGATAAATAGGGTGATCCCAGCTGTTGGAAAGAGAATGGGATACCCCCAAAGTAAGATTCTGGTGAAGAAAAAGTCTTGTACTAAGTTCCCCTTTAGGCATAGCCAAGTCTATAATATAATCATGATCATGAATAGACTCCTCCAGGATCCACAAAGAGAGAGGGCTTGGATGTCAAAAATTCTTCCATTGTGGGGTAGGTGGTTGGGGATGGGAGAAAGGGAAAAGTCAGGGAAAGGGAGAAGAAAGAAAAACACATTTGGCCTTAAAATAGCATGCATTCTCCCAGAAGCCCGTAGTAAAGAAAATGACAGATTGTGGTCAGCAGACTTATCAAATTGGTATGTAAAAGATTTCTTCAAGCTCCATTTTGCAGAGACCACCACTTAGAGAATCCAAAAATTTCTGTTTTGATACTTATAAGTTAAAATATATGTTACAGTTTATCTGGTACTTCATTTTTCTTAACTAAAATTATTTTTACTTTAAGCTTGAATAAAAATCTTCATTGGTAACTGTATGTAATTAAGTGGCAACTTCTCTTTACCTCAGTATAGTTAAAAACCATTCATATTTTAAGTGATTCATGTATACCCTGAAGCCGTTAATACACCCCAGTCTCTACAGTAACATCACTAAATGTGGGCATAGAAACTCCACAGCTGTTTACAAATTTGGTTACAGTGTGCTACGGTGCATTTGTAACACTGAGATTTGTGCCCATTCAGGGGCAATTTGGCACTCAGATTCTACTCTACTTCACCTAACCACCCCTAGATCTGAGTTTTCAGAGTGCTTCTGAAGTACAGTTAAAAAACACTTTTTAAAAAGTGGAGTAAAAGTGAGGCACATTTTACAAGAACATAACTCCTATTAAAACGGAGTAACAACTATGCAAAGGTTTCTATAGCAGCTAGGTGAGTTTGTTTTCCGGGTCTGTCTTAACTGGCAGCTTCCTGTATATACTGGTACTTTGCTGTGCCAATTTGCTGTAAACGTCTGTTTCATACATTTGCCATGCAGTGACTGTGCTAGAAAGGTGAAATAAATGGTAAAGAAGCCTAGAATTTTATGGTATAAGAAACTGATCGCAGGATTTTCGAATCCATAGCTATTAATTGAAAACTGATAGTGCTGTAGGCTCTGTAGTAGGCTTAAGAGTGATCTCATACTATGAAGCCAGCCACAGGATACTAACAAATGTATAAATTGAAAAGTACCAATACTTTTTGCACATAGATCAAAATAGAGTGGAGAATTTGGGCTCCAAAAATCAGGTTAGTAGGCTCATTTCCATGTGCTTAAAAATGTTTTTGTTGTTATGCACTGATTAAGGGCTAGAGCAAATATAAAATTAAATGTCTTTTTCCTCCACATAATTGGTCATTAATGATAAAATGTTGGACTTGGGGCTTACTGAGATTAGTATGTGGGTAGTAAAGAATTGGAGTGGGAGTTAATGGGGAGGGATGACAAAGCTTCAGCTTTGGTTTTTGTATTTTTTTAGTCTTCATAACAGCTACATTTCTGTTGCTCTTATTGGCCAGATATAAACCAGGTAAGTATTTTAAACAGAGAACATTTTATTTGCATATATCCCTACAAATTGGCCCATTTTATTGGGTGGGGGGGAAAAAAGGGATTCCCTAACTTTAAATAATTAGACTATCCTGCAATTGAAAGGAGAAAAAAATCCAATTTTGGCAGTATTTTCTTAGTCTGAAAGAAACAGAAGTAGTAATATGGTGAATTTTATTATTAGGAGTGTTCTGCCTCTAGAGTGGCATTCCATGACATTAATAGAAAATCCTTCTTTCCCACCCCTCCCCATCCTGAAATTTTCTTTTTTAGGATGTTGGTTCCTGCAAACAAGAACTGACCCTATCACCTCTGCCTCACAGTGGGTAAATATATCGTACATCTCTTGAAAGGGAAAATATCCATGTCAGTTTCTTTCACAGTAGAAGAATGGCTGCTTTTGAATGGGGAGGAAAGAAGACATTTTTCTTAATATCCTTTTTGTCCCATCTCTAAAATGTATAAATATTTTGATTTGGTTTTACTTTAATTTCTCTTTCATAATTTAGCAACTCTCCTTTTGGGTTGCTCTCCAACACATTACTTCCATTTCAGAAACCATATCTGATTTAATATAAACTACTAACTTAAGAAGAGGTGAATTTGCATTTACACTTAGACACTTTCTAAAAACAGGGTGAACTTAATTGAAATTTTTCAGTGTTGTTAAGCTATTGTTATAGTAGCTGCCCTATAGTTACAAAAATAAAAACTATAAAAACCCATCCCCTATCTACTTAATCCAGATAGCCTGGATTTAACAAAACTAATAGTATAAAAATGTGTGTGTGTGTGTGCTGTGTGTGTGTGAGAGAGAGAGTACTTGATTCATTAAAAAGTCCTGGAAACAGCTGTTCTAGGATCTTGTCATTTTTACTAAAAGTCTCGTGCACATGTGAAGTGCCCTCTGAGTTTAAGGTTTGGTTAATACTGGTATATTTTTATAAGATTGAAATTGTGTCCCCATCTTTAACCTAAACATTTTCGTTATCAGGGTCAATGTGCTAGAACTGAATTGTAACATTTTTAGGCACAGATGGAAAAAATGTTATTGGCTCCTTGAAAATGTGTGTGTGTGTGGCGAGGGGAATAGATCCACAAAAGCATGTATGTACTTACAAACCAAGCTGTAGAGATCAAGAAAAGAACTTAAGTGTTGATCTCAAGATATCTAAATTGTCAAGATTTACATGGCATTGTGGTGGAACTAGTTAACACTTAGAGCTTTTGGTATGTAATAACTATTTGCTATGGACTGATTAAATGTTTCAAAAGATTGTGTTCTTCAATTTTGGTGGGTTTTGAATTTTGTTTTTTTAACTGCCTCTCAGATTATATTTAGTTAGTTTAAATTTCTTTGCTTTGTTCATTAAAGTATAAAAACTTCAGGTCTCTGATATTTATTTTCACTTGTTTACTAATTATTTACAAAACACCCTTTGTTGACTTTTATTTTATAAATGTGTAGTGTATTAAACGTCTTTAAATTTTTGTTCAGTTGAAACTACATTAACTTTGATTTGCTTTACTGGGATTTTTTTAAATACACCTTTTCCATGTCAGTGCGCAGCACTTAACCAATCGTTTGTATTCCCTTTCTTTCAATTCAATAAACAGAATGAATACCTAAATAATTCTTGGTGTGTTACATCTCCTAATATCCATTAATCTGAATGTTTAAGTAGTACTCTTTTTGCCTAAAACAATTGATTTGCTGAATTTTTATGTATTTTAGAGTCTCACTATGTTGCCCAGACTGGACTTGAACTGCTGGGCTCAAGCTATCCTCCTGACTCAGCCTCTCAAAAGTGCTGAAATAACACACACAAGCCATCATGCCTGGCTATGATTTGCCGAATTTGCTTTCCATATATGTACCTAGAGTTTGTGAGTGATAACTAAAGAAGCAGTGGTTAGTCTGTTGGGATCATCTTTTGTTTTTTTTTTTTTTTTTTTTTTTGAGACGGAGTCTTGCCCTGTCGCCCAGTCTGGAGTGCAGTGGTGCGATCTCAGCTCACTGCAACCTCTGCTTCCCAGGTTCAAGTGATTCTCCTGCCTCAGCCTCCCAAGTAGCTGGGACTACCGGCGCATGCCACCACGCCCAGCTAATTTTTGTATTTTTAGTAGAGACGGGGTTTTACCATATTGACCAGGCTGGTCTCAAACTCCTGACCTCATGATCCACCTGCCTCGGCCTCCCAAAGTGTTGGGATTACAGGCGTGAGCCACCGTGCCTGGCCTGGGATCATCTTTTAAGGGCCACTGTGCATTCATGGATAAACTTAGAAAAATTTTAGGAGCATTTGCATTTCAAAGGAATTGCATGCCCTATTTTTGTTCAAAAATAAAGTTCAAATGTGAAAAACAAGTATTTGGCAGCCAACTAATGGTGAGTGTAGCTGTGAGTGGTATTGCTTCCTTAGTACTGCTCACGGCTTAGAAAATCATGGTTTTCAGCTTCCTCTGATTAACAGGAAAGAGAAGGGAGAAGTTTTTCTACTTGTTTTCTGTAAGTACAGCTATACTTTAACAGCAGGTTTAGCTAATTTAGTCAGATTATTCATCTACATTTAGAGTTTACGCCAATTCCCAGGACCAGGTATAGAAATTTTCTCAGCCTTAACAAATCTAAGAGTACAGATTTTTATTTAAAATACAATCTGGCTGGGCAGAGTGGCTCACGCCTGTAATCCCAACACTTTGGGAGGCTGAGGCAGGCAGATCACCTGAGGTCAGGAGTTCAAGACCAGCCTGACCAACATGGCGAAACCCCATCTCCACTAAAAATACAAAAATGAGCCAGGTGTGGTGGTAGGCGTCTGTAGTCTCAGCTACTCGGGAGGCTGAGGCAAGAGAATTGCTTGAACCTGGAAGGCAGAGGTTGCAGTGAGCCAAGATTGCGCCATTGCACTCCAGCCTGAGCGACAGTGCGAGACTCCGCCTCAATAATAAAATACAGTCTAATTTTCTTCCACTTAAGCAAAAGAAAAACTGGTATTACATCATTTAATGACTTCTCTTTTCCAAAAAATCTAAAACTGTTAAGGAAGATTCAACAAACAGAAGTATTCCCCTCATAATATCACATCTTTCAAGAATCTTTGTTGTTGGTTTTATGGCAGTGGGCTCTTCGCCCTCAAGCTTGATTAGCCTACTTAAATGAGCTTGCTATATATGAAACATTCTGGTCATGTACTTAAAGTTATTAAATCAGCATGTCATTATAGCTAATGTGGGAATCAAAAGGATAAATAGCAAATTTTCAATCAAGTTTATTTTGTTGTGTTTTGTTTTTTGTTATTCTCAGATGAGACAAGTTTTAACTTCCCTTTCTGATATAAGGAGTAGTGGCTTCCTTGGTCATGATATTAAAGTTGGTGCAATTTTATGTACATTAGTCCCTCCTATATGATTTAAGACTTTAGAATTCTTTCATACGCTCAGGAAAGACATTTAAAACAATTAGCCATGGTGATAGAACATATCTAGAATAAAAGTGATTCACTGCAACTTTAGCTTTTTTAAAAAAACAGAAGAAAATGAATATGCTAAATGTTCATAGAATATGCTAAATGTTCATTTAGCATATTCATTTATTTAGAAAAAAAGCCTGTGTGGCTTTTTTTCCCTACTGTTTTTTGAATATAATTAAGAAGTAGAGCTACACATTGGATTGGAAATTGTATTCCAAATAGTTTCCAAATGTTGAATAATTTTCCCTCATCCCCCATAGCTGAAGAATATCAGTTTGTGTCCTAAGCATTCAGAAAAGGGATCCATGATTTTATTAACATCAACAAAACTTTCTAAAAATCATTTTTAAAGAACAGGCAGATGCACTTCTGATAGGAAACAAAATATATTTTGGATCTGTATGCTATATTCTGAAAAGGAACATAAACTTTAGATGAACATGCCTGAACCTTTCACAGGTAAGTATGTTTTAAGTGGGCTTTTTCAGCCGGGCGCGGTGGCTCAAGCCTGTAATCCCAGCACTTTGGGAGGCCGAGACGGGCGGATCACGAGGTCAGGAGATCGAGACCATCCTGGCTAACACGGTGAAACCCCGTCTCTACTAAAAAAATACAAAAAACTAGCCGGGCGAGGTGGCGGGCGCCTGTAGTCCCAGCTACTCGGGAGCCTGAGGCAGGAGAATGGTGTGAACCCGGGAGGCGGAGCTTGCAGTGAGCTGAGATCCGGCCACAGCACTCCAGCCTGGGCGACAGAGCGAGACTCCGTCTCAAAAAAAAAAAAAAAAAAGTGGGCTTTTTTGTCCCATTAATGGATTTGCATGAAAAGACCTTTTCAGTAAGTTGCTGTTAACTTGTACACAAAAAAACTAAACTAACTTGGTTTTCCTTTTTCTTTCTATACTTCCTCTTAGCAAAAGTAAACAATTGGAGTGCCTGTTAGATGCCAGGCACTAAGCTAAACATTTCACATACATTATTTAACTGTCTACTATATACAAGTATTACTGCTCACTATTTTCCAGGTGATAAACTCAAGGTTGAAGATATAACCTGTTATTCCAAAGCCTGCAATTTAAATCCAAATGCATGTGAGACTCAGTTGGGGGCTTTTCTAAGTTTCAGATTTCTGAGGCACCTGTCAGATCTCAAAAGGGAGATCTGGAGTGTGTGTATGTGTGTGTGTGTGTGTGTGTGTTAACACTCCAGGTAATTTCATTTTTAAATTTTTTTATATAGAGACGGAGGTCTCACTTTGTTGCCCAGGCTGGTCTCGAACTCCTGGCCTTAAGCAGTCCTACCACCTTGGCCTCCCAGAGTGCTGGGATTATAGGTGTGAGTCACTGCTCAAGACAAGGTAATTTTATGCTGTCAGCCTGGTACCAATTCAGTTGTTGGTGTTTGAAAACCACAAGACCATTATGCTATGTTACATCAGTGAAAAGAACAAAAAGCAGGAGCAAGAGGGGCATTCAGAGGAACTAACCACAACATTAATTATACACATACACCTATTTGGTTATTGAGCAGCAAGTATTCATTTGGGTGCTTACTGTAGGCCACTCACTATGAGTGTGAGCCATTTATATGTATTCTTATTTAAATACCAAGGTAGCTTTGTGGGGCAGATATGCTAATTCTCATTTTACAAATGAGGGAAATAGGCTTTAAAAGGTATACGTATGAAGGAGCTGGGACTCAAACCTAGGTGCCTCTGAGTTCATGTTTTTAGTCACTACACCATATAATATTTCTTTGGTGTCTATAGATGGCCACTTACCTTGGAAAAATTGACTGTTAAGACTTGTCAAAGATAGATGAAAAGTTTAAGGCCCCACTTTGATTCTAGTGAACTGCTTAACTGACAGAAGTAAATGACACTTGAAATTAGGAGACTCCTTCACATTGATTGCTTCGGGGTTTGTTTTTTTGTTTTTAAACAGTCTCGCTCTGTCACCCAGGCTGGAGTGCAGTGGCGGGTCTCAGCTCACTGCAACCTCTACCTCCCAGGTTCAAGCGATTATATCATGTCTCAGTCTCCAAGTAGCTGGGACTAGACACGCACCACCATGTCTGGCTAATTTTTATTTTTTATTTTTATTTTTTTTGAGATGGAGTCTCACTGTGTTGCCCAGGCTGGAGTGCAGTGGTGCAATCTTGGCTCACTGCAACCTCTGCCTGCCAGGTTCAAGCGATTCTCCTGCCTCAGCCTCCCGAGTAGCTGGGATTACAGGCACCCACCATCACACCCAGCTAATTTTTATATTTTTAGTAGAGACGGGGTTTCACCATGTTGGTTAAGCTCGTATGGAACTGCTGACCTTGTGATCCGCCCGCCTTGGCCTTCCGAAGCCCTGGGATTACAGGCATGAGCCACCGTGCCCCATTTTTGTATTTTTAGTAGAGACAAAGTTTCACCATGTTGGCCAGGCTGGTCTTGAACTCCTGCCCTCAAGTGATATGCCCACCTCAGCCTCCTAAAGTGCTGGGATTACAGGCATGAGTCACTGCACCTGGCCTGATTGCTTTAATTGTAAAACAGACTCAAGTTTTGTAGAGGGAAATCTCAACAAATTTTAATTTTTTTTTCAAGAGATAGGGTCTTGCTCTGTTGCCCAGGCTAGAGTACAGAGATGTGATCATAGCTCTCTGTAACCTTGAACTCCTGGGCTCAAGCCATCACTCCACCTCAGCCTCCCAAGTAGCTAGGACTGTATAGGTGCCTATATCGGCTGAATTTTTTTTTTTAAGAGATGGGGTCTCACTATGTTGCCCAGGGGTGTCTCGAACTCCTGGCCTCAAGTGATCCTTCCACCTTGGCTTTCCAAAGTGCTGGGATTACAGGCATGAGCCACTGTGCCTGGCCTAGATACTTAATACTAAGGAATTGACAGTTTATATGTGACATTGCTACTATAGTCACGTGTGTTTTAAGAACCCTTATCTTACAAAGAAACATACTAAAATATTACAGATGTAATGAGGTCTGGGGTTTGCTTCAAAACGGAGGGCGGTGGAGGGCAAGGAAGGTGGTAGTTAATGGATAAAATAAGAATGACTGTAAGTTTATTTTTCTTCTCTGCTGTTTGAATCAGCAAGTATGGCCATAAGTTGATTATTGTACCTGGTAAAATAGAAAATTACCAGCTAACATGGGTAAATCCTATTACTCTCTCCCAGAAAATTGGCAAATTTATATAAAGCTACCCCAGAGGATTCACCCTGCCCCACAGGTCTCTTCAGTCCTGACAGATATCAGTGGCAGTCAAATGTGTCACTTTTAACTGAGCAACACAAGAGGTTCACCTCTCACCCAGTTTGCATCCAACCTGTGAAATAAGATCTAGAAAACAGGAATTAAAGTGTATGTTCAACTAACTCACATTCTGACTAGGTGCTAACGTTTAATGGGAACTGATATAGATGAAACCAAGATTGCTCCATAACGGATGTAGCAAACCAAATATACAGCAGAGGAAGCCACAGGCAAACCACTGAGTTCTCTCTCAGCCTGCCGATTCCGACCACCCACCCACCCACTCTTCTCCACCCAGCTTCAGAGGGAAGCAATTAAAAATAAAAGCAGCCTTTACCCAAGAACTTAGTAAAGAGCACCTGAGCTCAGAACCAAGTTAGCTCAGTGAACAGTCCCTTTAACATGTCCAGACCATGATTACTGTGATTACTGTAGTGAAGAATGATAAGCCGGAAGCTTTGAATGACCTTTGGTCATTAGACTGTATTTAGCTGAAGCAAAAAAAAGTTACTACCTTTTCAAACATTCATGAAAAATATGGCTTAGATCCAAAAGGCTTCATTTACCAAGAATATTTCAATCTTTGCCATACTACACAGTAAAATAGTATATTTGCTTTAAAGTACATAAACTCAGCCGGGCGCGGTGGCTCAAGCCTGTAATCCCAGCACTTTGGGAGGCTGAGACGGGCGGATCACAAGGTCAGGAGATCGAGACCATCCTGGCTAACACGGTGAAACCCCGTCTCTACTACAAAATACAAAAAACTAGCCGGGCGAGGTGGCGGGCGCCTGTGGTCCCAGCTACTCCGGAGGCTGAGGCAGGAGAATGGCGTAAACCCGGGAGGCGGAGCTTGCAGTGAGCTGAGATCCGGCCACTGCACTCCAGCCTGGGCGACAGAGCCAGACTCAGTCTCAAAAAAAAATAAAGTACATAAACTCAGGTGACAAAGATCCAGATGTTGTAGAATTTCAAACTTACCTTCTCTATCTTGCTGCCTTTTTACATATATTAGAATGTTTATTTAGATTTTGAGGACAACTAATTACACCTAGTATATGATATTTTTCACAACTACTTGACAAAGTATTACCTGTTAGCAAAGCTGATTTCTCCAGTCTCAAGCAAACCAATTATAGCCATTTCCTAGCCTAGCATGTCAGAATATTTCATAACGTGACTGCCTTGAAAACAAAGATGGTGAACTTTGATTATGTTGCTCCATTGCTGCTTCTCTGACTTAAAGGCCATCAGTTTGACTTCTTGCTGAAAAAGCAATAGAACACCACAATCAGGTTTACTTATTCACTCAACAATCATTTATTTCTGTGTGCAAGGCACTGTGTTAGGTGCCAAGAACAGAAGATACAAATATGAATAGGCATACTCTGCCCTCCAGGAACGTACAATCTAAAGAGAGATTAATTGCATACAAATAACTATAATACCAGCTAGAATGTGTAAGTGCCACGGGAAATACTACTATGGGAAGCTTTCTTAGCTCTTAGCTTCAAAGACCAGGTCAGGTTTTGTTCTACTGTAGTCTGTGTGGCAGGCATGAAAAGGCAGCTGAGGGGACCTGCTAGGCTTTGATGAACTGAGCTGCATCTTGGATTTCGCTTCCTCTGCTCTCTCAGCTGAGGTTACAGTGATTAGCAAGGGCGGTTGCTACCACTGACAGGATAGAAGGAAAAAGACAAGGGAAAATGATACGTACTAAAAAGATGCACATAGGAGTACTCGATAGTAGTCTATGGACTGGGCCCTGGGTACTGCCATGGGGAAGAGGAGTGGTAAGGGAGAAAGAACACTGGACTAAGCATCAGGATTCAGATGTTCATAGTCACAACACCTTGAGCAATCTCTGGACCTCAGTTTGTCTTTCGGATGAGAGAGTTAGGCAAAATGATCTCTAAGGTCCTCCACAACTCTCCAATCAATGAAAAGGGGAGAAAATTGATAGCATCTTAACCATGGCTTTTTTAAGTCAGTGCTTTTATCCCCCTTTCATTATTTGTAGAAGCGCCCCTAAAAAAATTTTTTTTAGCTGGGCGTGGTGGCTCACACCAGTAATCCCAACACTTTGGGAGGCTGAGGCAGGAGAATCGCTTGAGGCCAGTAATTTGATAGCAGCCTAGGCAACATAGCAAGACCTCTGTCTCTACAAAAAATGTTTTAAAAATTCGCTGGGCATGGTGGTGTGCACCTAGTCCCAGCTACTTGGGAGGCTGAGGCAGAAGGATTGCTTGAGTCCAGGAGTTCAAGGCTGCAGTGTGCCATGATTGCGCCAGTGCACTCTAGCCTGGGGGACAGGGCAAAACCCTGTCTCTAATTAAAAAAAAAAAAAAAAAATTTAACTACAGTAATCCCCCACTTTCCTGGCTTTGATAGACAAGCAATACAAGAAGGGTTTTTGGGCCGGCCGCGGTGGCTCAAGCCTGTAATCCCAGCACTTTGGGAGGCCGAGACGGGCAGATCACTAGGTCAGGAGATCGAGATCATCCTGGCTAACACGGTGAAACCCCGTCTCTACTAAAAAAAAATACAAAAAACTAGCCGGGCGAGGTGGCGGGCGCCTGTAGTCCCAGCTACTCAGGAGGCTGAGGCAGGAGAATGGCGTAAACCCGGGAGGCGGAGCTTGCAGTGAGCTGAGATCCAGCCACTCTGCACTCCAAGCCTGGGCGACAGAGCCAGACTCCGTCTCGGAAAAAAAAAAAAAAGGGTTTTTGTTTTTAACCACAGTTAATGTTTAGAAGTTAGGAGCTTCTGACTTTTGTTATAAACATGGCACCTTTCTGATTTGCTTAGCCTCAGCAACTTATGCCTGACGTACTATAAACTGACAGCCAAAGGCTCTCTCAACTGCATGGGTCACTATTTTGATAACTGAGAATATCTGAATGAGAAGGTGAAACATTTTGGTCAAAAGTCCTCTACATGGCCGGGTGCAGTGGCTCACGCCTGTAATCCCAGCACTTTGGGAGACCAAGGCAGGCAGATCATTTGAGGTTGGGAGTTTGAGACCAGCCTGGCCAACATGGTGAAACCCCATCTCTACTAAAAATACAAAAATTAGCCAGGAGTAGCTAGCTGCAATTCCAGCTACTTGGGAGGCTGAGGCAGGAGAATCGCTTGAACCCAGAAAGCAGAGGTTGCAGTGAGCTGAGATCACACCACTGCACTCCAGCCTGGGCGACACAGCGGGACCCCATCTCAAAAAAAAAAAAAAAGATCTCTACCACCTTTGAGTTTAAGTAGTTTGTCTCTCAGTTGCGAGGATTTAAGTTCTCCAACAGCTTCGTTGCTTTAAAAAGCTTGAGCAGAACATGAAGAGGCACAGGAAGTTAGGAGGAAAGGCAGAGTGAAGGGACTATTTTCTAAGCAAAAGCTGCCTCGGAGGGAAAAGGTATGAAAAAGAGATGCAAGAAAAGTAATGTCTGTTACACACCTTCTTGGCCCTGTGCCTGACAGACAGAAATATAAGATTACCACAAGGAGCAATTTCTGTGACCCCCAAAGAGCCCAACAGAGCCAAGTTCACTTTGCCTACCATTTCACCGTTACTTTTGTGTATTGCCATGGCACTACTTCCAGCTTTGAAACATGGTCTGTCTGTACAGGGAGTTTGGCTTAGTGGCTCCTTTGCTTCTGCCAAGGCTAGACCTAGTCCAGGACTAAAGGGACATGCAACCTTTAATCTTTTGGGGACCACACGCCCTGTTTAGCTACCCAATTATATCTCAACTAGAGTGAATAATACCTTTGGATTCTCCCACTGAACAGTCATGTTTTGCCCAAATGCCAGTGCTTAAGATAGCAACAGTAAAGCACAAACTAGGACTGAGGATAAATTGCCAGGTTTATTTTACCCTGTAAGAGCTGGCAAACAGCTGAGGAGGTGAACTCCTCTCCCAACTGCAAGAGTTTACAATATAGCTCCAAGGAACAGAGTTTGGTTGTGTATTGCTATGTCCATGAAATGGCTTGTATTTGGTCTCCCAACTCACAACGTGGTCAGTGCAGAAGGATAGAAGGGTTAATCTGGCACCACGTGGCGCACCAAAAGGCTCAATTTCACGAACAGTGAATGACTACTCCTGCTTCCAACCTGATTGGCATCTTCTACCCAAACACATTAAAATACATTATCAGGGAGATCAAATACAATTGGAAAAACTACAATACGAAAACCAGACTGGCAAGAGCCAGTGGGGATTTTCTGGGTTTGGGGGTGATTATGGAGGTAGTGGCTTTTAAATGAAAGCTCTTGACAAAATATTTCCTTTCTATCAGCAGGAACTACATTGTACCTGGGGAAAATGGCTTATAAGGTTTCACAAATTGTACAAAGAAATATATATATTTTGAAATGCCATTTTCTGTTGACATTCTTGTGAAAACACTTTTAGCTGACAGTCTCGTAAATCTTTAAACCATATTAAATGAAGTTGTCACAACACAGGCAAAAAGGGTAATTAAATTTTTCTTCTTCTGTCCAGATCAACAGTGTTCTTTGTACTCTAACTTTTCAGTAGACCTGAAGGGCACCTTTCTTTGCTCGCTCATCTCTTCAGTTTGCCCTTTAAAGTGTGTTCTTTATTTCTTTGGCATGCAAAGCTGGGATGGCAGTCCCATTCCTACATACAAATAACCACCTTCGACATACAGATGATGAAAAACACCTTCAAGTGTTGACATTCAGGCTAAAGTTGAGAACTAGAAATCTACAGAAACTCAATTCATAGTTTTCAAATACTTTATATGGTAAAAATACAGCAAAAATAGTTTTTTGTTCAAAGAGGAAAATATATACTGCTATGGTCACGGTTCTAAGGATGATTTAAGAAGTCTCTGGCTCCTCAACTGTGCACTGTAGTGTAGGCTGACTTCAACCACGGCTTCTCCAGCTTCAGTCATTTATCAAAGCTAAGATCATACTGTGGAAAGAAGAAATTAATGTTACCAATGTTTTCACAGGAATGTTCCTCCAGAGCCTGGTTTGTCCAGACTTGCGTCCCTAAGGTCCATGAAGGAACAATCATTTGAGTAAAAGACAATCATTCATACCCAAAGGAAAGAATATATCAGGATCTTTCATGTCCAAACTTTTTCACTAAAAAAGAGTGACTGGGGGTGGGGAGTTAGGGGAAGTATAACTTAAAACCTATGTTAGGCTATAGTTTAAAAAAAAACAAAAAACAAACAAACAAAAACCTAGCTCAGTCAGTTAAAAAAAACAACAAAACAAAACAAAAAAAAACACCTATGTCCAGAAAAAAAATTCTAAATTCTCTAGCCAGATACATACTGTTCTATGCCAATGCCTGGAACCTCTTCTCCCCATCCCAACACTCCATCAAAGCAGTAACTTCTTACTCAGGTTTTGTGACTAGCTCTACGGCACCTCGCTAGGGAAGCTGGCCTCTCAGCCCAGGGCAGTTGTACAGCCTCCTTCCACAGCTCTTCTTCCTGCTGCTATGGCTTACATGTTGTCTCTACTACTGGACTATGAGCAACTCTGAGATGAGAGCAGGGCCCAAGCATCACCACTTTCATGTTCTACTAGCACCTGAGCCTGCAATGACCAAGCTCCAAGCTTTTACTGTAGGGATTCTATGCTGCTCCTTTGTGTCACTTGCAATGCTGTACACAATGTCTGACACACAGCAGCCACCTAATAAATGCTACACCACTAACACTGACAGTTAACAATAACAAAACCATCCTTTCCTTTGAAATACTGGGATCAGCCTTGCTCTGCTGAAATCAAAATACACAGAAATATCCTTACATCACTAATGGTATAAACAATTGTCCAAACTCAACCATACTAAATGTACTCAAGGCACGGTAAAAATTAATGATAGTAGCTAATATTTTTAAAATATTTTTGAGAGTTTACTATGGGTCAGCATAAACCTAAGTGTCTCACATGTATTATCTCACTTAGTCCACATTAAAATGTGACTTTTTTTTTTTTTTGAGACGGAGTCTTGCTCCCAGCTAATTTTTGTATTTTTAGTAGAGACGGGGTTTCACCGTGTTAGCAGGATGGTTTTGATCTCCTGACCTTGTGATCCGCCCGCCTTGGCCTCTCAAAGTGCTGGGATTATAGGCATGAGCCACCGTACCCAGCTTTTTTTTTTTTTTTTTTGGAGACGGAGTCTCGCTCTGTCGCCCAGGCTGGAGTACAGTGGCGTGATCTTGGCTCACTGCAAGCTCCGCCTCCTGGGTTCATGCCATTCTCCTGCCTCAGCCTCCTGAGTAACTGGAGCCACAGGCACCTGCCACCACTCGCATCTAATTTTTTTTTTTTTTTTTTTTTTTTTTTTTTTTTTGTG